>NW_015159812.1:26839-53826 GCF_001447785.1 Gekko japonicus
TTTCTCTCTTCTTCCTCACTCTCGGCGGCTCCAGGCATAGTCTCAGCGCTCCGGGTAGTTTGGCGATCATCGGCGGGCTTCTTGATGGATCCTTTCGTCGGCGCACTCGTCTTGTTGGACTGCAGCTTTGGCTATTCGTCCATCAGGCTCCAGCCGCGTCGCGTTGCAGCTGCGTCGTCCGGCCCCACCTCCATCCGATGTTGCCTCCATGGTTTGTCGGACCGCCATTGTTCTTCCTTGCCGCCTTTCTCACTGCCGCCTCTCTCTCGCCTCTCCCGTTGCCGCCGCCGCCGTTAGCCCTCCTGGCACGGAACCAGGAGGAGGGTGCCCCCTGCCTCTAAGGCAGGTACCCATTTCTCTACTTAATGTTATTTTTCGAGCCGCTGGGTTGGCGGGAGCTAGGACTGAGGGCCGGGAGCTCACTCCGGCCGCGGTGGGGATTCGAACAGCCATTATGGCTGTTTGTTATTGATACCCTGCTGAGGCCTTTCCCCTCCCCAAACCATGCCCTCTTCAGTCTCTGCCCCCCAAATCTCCAGGAATCTCCCAAACCAGAGCTGGCAACCCTACCCTGGATAGGGTTGTCACCTTTGGGTTGGGAAGTTCTTGGAGATTTGGGAAAGGCTGGGTTTGAGAACAAGAGGGACCTCAGCAGTATATAATGCTAGACAGTCCACCCTACAAAGTAGCCATTTCCCCCAGGGGAAGTGATCTCTGTAGTGTGGAGATCAACTGTGATTCTGGGAGATCTCCATGCCCCACCTGGAGGTTGGGAACCCTAGCCCTGGGGTGTTGCTGGTGGTCAGGGAGAGGCTGAGCAGAATCCCAAGAACATTTTGCTGTGCCCTAGCAGTGGCTCTAGGGTTGTCATCCTCCTGAAGGGGGCAGGGGTTTCCCCCCTTTTGCCCCCCCCATCCGCCACTGCTCAGCCGGCTGGGGGGGGGGAGCCCCACCGCCGAGCAGCCCCATCTGCACCGGTGTGCCCAGCGTGATGACATCACCTGAGGGTGACATCATTGTGCAGGGCACATGACAGGGGAACACTCTAGCATTTGAGGAAAAAAACCCTCTATGATTACAATAGAGTTTTTTCTCAAATGCTAGAGCATCCCCCCACAACATGCCCTGCACGATGATGTCACCTCTGGGTGACATCATCACGGCATGCGTGCTTTGCGGGCATGCTGAAGGCTCTAGAAAGAAGCCCCTCCCCGCCGGAACACAGCAAGGACCTGGCAACCCTAGGGATGGCTCAGCTCAGACCTGGCTAAATTGCAGCCGTGGTTGCCTCCTCTATTGCTTCCCACCCTGTAGGGCCCACTCAGCTCGACTAGCTCTGGGACCAATTTATTTAATATTTATGCGGACTATTTCTATCCTGTGCCTCTGGCAAAGGAGCTGAGGCGGGTTAGCAGATAAACAAAAGCTACTTAGGCCATGAGTCTGAACCAAACAAGCCAGAATTAGAACCAGCGGAGAGTCACGTGAACACACATGGAGCTGCCTTATCAAGGCCGGCACTGTCTACTCTGCCTGACTCAGGTGGGCAGCCACGTTGGTCTGGAGCAGCAAAACAACGTTCAAGTCCAGTGGCCCCTTTAAGACCAACAATTTTTTTTATTCAGCATATGAGCTTTTCGTGTGCAAGCCCCACTTCCTCAGATAAAATGAAGTTGAGTTTACCAGTCAATATATATAGGCCGAGGGTGGACAGTAGATCAGCATTCAGCATAATGAAGATATTCATCAGATTCAGGAATAACAAGCTTAGTTTATATGATGGCCATTTAGCACAATGAAGCTGTTTTAAGACGTCCAAAGACAAAACAAAAATAACAAGCTAAGTCCACATGGTCACCATTTGTTTGGATTCAATTCCGGGGGACGGGGAGACACAGAGAAGCAAATAAATATGGCAGAACTGGAGACGGATGTACCCTTCTTAACTGTGAAGTGCTATAAGCAGGGCTATTTTGGGGCAGGAACGGAGTTCCGGCTGGCTCCCAAGTTGGCCATGCCCAGCAGGAACTCATTAGCATAATAGGCCACACCCAACAGCAGAAACACATTAGAATTGGCTACATTAGGGGTGTGTGGCCTAACATACAAAGGAGTTCCTGCTACAAAAAAAGCCCTGGGTTTTGACCACAAACAAGGTCAACAGAATAAGAAGCAAAAGGTGGGCGTGGCTGGATGACCACACTTCTGGTAACATGGGTGTGTGGCCTAATATGCTAATGAGCTGTGCTGTCAGGGCTGTGGTCTAATATGCTAAAGGTTTCTGCTGTTGGGTGTGGCCTATTATGCTAATGAGTTCCTGCTGGGCTTTTTCTACAAAAAAAGCCCTGGCTAAAAGTAATTAACTGAGGCCCTGCTACGCTCCCATCCGTCTCCTCTCAAGCATGGAAGTAACTAGCAACATCCCTTTCTTTGAGGTGGGGTGACTGGTTGTGCAGCTGAACAAAGTTAGGTTGTGCAGTTGTTATGTCTCCTCTGTTACCAGACCAGAGAAATACATTTCAGTCCACCATACTAAATGACATATGTTCTAATAGTCATTGCATTGCATTACAATTACTATTCCAATCTACTATTTCATATAAGAAATATGCTAAAACAGATGTATAGCCTTTCTTGATGACATGTATGGACTGAATGAGTTTAGCATTTGTAGCGAGATAAGAAACCAAAATCCCTGTCGAGTCCTGGGGGTGGTTGTTCTGAGTGGGCACGAACTGGCTCACAAACAAAAGTTTATGATGAATTTTGCCCGGTCTGTGGTTTGCAAACTCAAGTTCATGGCAGGTCATGGCAGTCCATGCCGGTTTGCAATGAAGGTGCCAGTGGACTCTACACTTCTTCTACTGCTTCAGACCAACACGGCTTACCACCTGGGTACATTTCCAGACAGTCTCTGCTCAATCTAAATGTTTACCAAACTTGAAAGGAATGGGGGGGGGCAGAATTTGGAGGCCATGTACAGGAGTATCTGGGGGAAGTCCCCTGTGACTTTGATGTCTCTAAGTTGCACAGGATCCATTCTTTACACTCCTGAACCTCCTGAATCTGCATCTGTCAAAGTGACCACCTGTTATTTTCCCAGAAAGCATTTTCCTGGGGGCACCTTCTTTGGGGTGCTGCAGCTCGGACCCCATAAACCCAATCCTTATCAAATTTGGAGGAGAAGTAGAAAAGAGTCAGTTGAAGTGCCCCTGCAAGGTTGGTGACCTAGCACACTGGGCCCTCCTGTTCTACCAATTCATGAAATTCCTGAACTGAACCAGTTCATTTGGAGCTTAAAAGTATGTGGTGGTTCATGGTTTGCGAACCGGGCATGCCACAAACCATGAACTGAACCACATTTCCCCAGTTCATTTTATGTATAAATTATTTTAATACTATTTTGATTGTATAATTTAACTGCTGTACACCACCCTGAGCCCATTGGGGAGGGTAGTATATAAATCTAATAAAATAAAAAATAAAATAAAATCCCTACCTGGCTCCACCCTGAAATCTCCAGTTATTCCCCAACTCAGAGCTGGCAACCCTAGAAATGGCACTAAAGGTACAGGTTCCCTTGCTCGAAAGCCAGTCGAATCCGACTCTAGGGTTGCGGTGCTCATCTCCGTTTCAAAGCCGAAGAGCCAGCGCTGTCCGAAGACGTTTCCGTGGCCATGTGGCTGGCATGACTAAACACCAAGGCGCACAGAACGTTGTTACCTTCCCACCGAAGTGGTACCTATTTATCTACTTGCAATTTCTTGCTTTCGAACTGCTAGGTTGGCAGGAGCTGGAACTAGAGACGGGAGCTCACTCCGTCATGCGGCAATTCAGGTCTCGAACTGCTGAACTACTGACCTTCCACAGCCTGCAGTTCAGCGTCTTAACCACTTGAGCCACCGCAGCTCCAGAAATGGCACTACAAGATAATAATTATCTGTGGTTTTTGTTCTTTGCATAAGGGCACCTCTGGTGGTGAAACCGCATCCAGCGTGGTCGCAATGTTGAAGTAAGAGCAAGGAAACCCGGGTTCAAATCCCCACTCAGGAATCTCGTTAAATGACCCCACAGCCATACAGTCTCAGCCCAACATACCTCAAAGGGTTGTTAGGAGAATCAACATGAAAGTACCACTCATGTTACCCTAAGCTTCTAGGAGGAAGGGTGGCATGAAAATGTTATAAATATAGAGATAAACAAGAAGGAGGACCCGTGATACTCGCAGGGGGGGAGCTCCATGCGGAGGAGGAGGAGGAGGAGGAAGCAGCCACAGGTAAGCCTCCCCCCTTCCCCTGCCACCAATGGCGAGGCCCATGCAGCTCCTGTTGGGCCCACCAAGCCTTTCCCCCTCCCTGTCAGGGTTCGATAGTCAGATCACACCACACAGTGCTTCATAAGAAGAATTCCCACACACCCCTGGCACCAATGACGAGGCCCATGCAGCTTCCAGCCATAGGGCCCATCAAGCTTTCTCCCTCCCCCCTGTGGCGGCGAGGCCTGAATGGCTGGCTGGCCCAACCGGCAAGCCTTCTCCCCCCTCCTCTCCCCTCCAGTGGCAGTGCCTTCCCCTTCCACCGGCCCTCCAAGGTTTCTTCCCCCCACCACTGCAGCCACCAGGAGCAACGGTGGTGAGCCCTGTGAGGCTCCCAGCTGCCGGGCTTGACAGCAACAACGTCTGTGGCTCTAGCCACTGGCCCTCCAAGGCTTCTCCCGTTCCCCCTGCTGCCGCCGCTGCCAGCAGCAACAGTGGCAAGCCCTGCGTGGCTCCTAGCTGCTGGACCGGCCAGGCCAGGCCAGGCTCCCCACCCCCCAGCAATGGCCCCGGCTCCAAGCTACAGTGCGCCAAAGCTTTTCCCCCATGCGCTGCTGCCACCACCAGCAGCAATGGCTCTGCAACAGTGTCTAGTGGTAAGTGCGTTCCCTGCGCACATGCAGGGAACACTCCTTTACTTTTGGGGGGATTTAAGTATCCCCCCTATATTTTTTCAACTTTTCAGATTTTTCTGTACATCTGGGGATTGCCCCAAATGTTCAGGAAAATCTCCCTGCCCCCCAGGTGCCCCCGATGTGCGGGTTTAGATATCCGCACACAAGGGGCACCTTGGCTATTAGCTATATAGATGGAGAAGCAATTATTGGGGTCTGTAGTTCATATGAGCCACTTGATCGAATCACTTAACAATGTGTTTATCCGAACTCAAAGCTGCAGGAGACTATCAGGGAAATATCACCTTGGGGGCAGGGAACGCAGTGGTCCGCCTCTTTCGAGATGTTTTTCTTTAGAGAAAAAAATGTTCCGCTGAGCATCAGAGCATGCTTCCTCCCTGAATCACCAAATCTGTTTCTGCACCCTGGCGGAAATGAGTCGAATGTCACATGGCATCACCCCAGTGCAACTGGCATAATGGTTCATAATACCCACCTAATGGTGAAAGGCTCAAAGTCCGTTTAATGTGTATAAGAGGCTGAAGGAATCAAAGACAGTAATTTATGAAGCTGGATGAAGAGAAGATGAGGTATCAGGCTCTGGAGTAATTCACACATGTGGAAGAAATGAGGTCTGGCGATGAAGAGTAGGAGTAGGTAATAGGTTGTAGGCTTGGAGCATGAAACTGGGAACCATAAATCCTGACTGTGGGGAAGACAGAAGAGTCTTTTGGATGAAATGGCAGTGAGGAGCAATGTTCCCTCTAAGCTGTGTAGTCTTGTGAGCAAAAAATCTATTATGTGAGCTACTGGCATTAAAGTTGTGAGCGAGCAATTTAGCTGCTGCATAAATTAGTTTGCTCTGGAGCAGTGTTCCCTCTAAGTCGAGTTCGTGTGAGCTGGTTCACAGTTTTTTTAGCCCCTGGCTCACAGATTTTTGTCTTAGCTCAGGAAGGAGAGCTCCAGAACAAACTGATTTAGGCAGTAGCCAAATCACCAGCTCACAACTTTAATGCCAGGACCTCACAAAGTAGAATTTTTGCTCACAAGACTTCCCAACTTAGAGGGAGCATTGCTCTGGAGCCATCCATCCTGAGCTAAGACAAAAATGTGTGAGCTGGAGGCTAAAAAACTGTGAGCTAGCTCACACTAACTCAGCTTAGAGGAAACACTGGTGAGGAGTCTGGGGTTAAAAATTTTGTTTCAGTCTTTTGCTACCACAAGACAAAGTGATCCACCACTAAGGTTACTTTATAAAAGGGAAGAAGACCGATTTATTGGAAATGAAGACTGCTATCTTCTGCATTGGAAATGAAGACTGCAAGAACCCTACTTTCTAGGGAGTAAGCCCCTTGACTTGAGTAGGATTCTGATCAGACCTGCTTCTTGCTTGAGCTCCAAACCTATCAGTGACCTTAGCCATGGTTGCTAAATGGAACCTCCAGGTTCAGAAGCAGTCTATCTGTAACATCACATGCTTATGGAGGGGAAACCAGAAACAATGGAATTTGCCTTCCTGCCTTGATTTGGGCTTTGCTGAGGCATTTTAGTTAGACAATGCAGGAAACAAGCTACTACACTAGACGGACATTTGGTCTAATACAGAAGGACTGTTCTTAGGTTTTTGGTGTAGGTTACTGATACTATTTGTGTTTTAGCCAGGGTCTGACTGAACACCCCATTTCCCCCCCCCTTTCAGTGCAGGAGACTGAAAAAAAATAAAGATTAATAAAGGATTGCCCATGCTCTTCATAAAGTTGGCATTTTATCAAGGCTCTTTGCATATTTTTCCCCCTCCAGAACTGTAAGGACTTGACACTTGCTTTAAGCCAAATAAACATACAACAAGTACCGTGCACAGATGATTATAACATATCATAAATAATTTTATATTTTTTACAATAATTTCTACATATATAATTACTTATCTTAATCACAATTCACAATATAAGAGATATCAAAAATATCAAATATCATCTCCAAGAATCTCAAAAGCTATAGTACAATTTTATAATTAATAATAGTCCTCCTCTGTTAAATAAAAGTTTCAAAAGGGAGGACTCCTTAAAGTCTCTTTATAACATGTGCTCTGTCTTCCTCCTCCTCCAACAAAGGTCCAGATAGCCTTCTGTTTCAGAATCTTCCTCAGGGAGCCAAATGAAGACAGACTCAGGTGGGGAGCCGTGTTGGTCTGAAGCAACAGAACAAAGTCTGAGACCAGCGGCACCTTTAAGACTGACAAAGTTGAATTCTGGGTATAAACTTTCGTGTGCCTGAACTTTGTTGGTCTTAAAGGTGTCACCGGACTCAGACTTTGTTCTTAAGCCAAATGGTAGCTGACAGATTCTTCAGTTGTTGAATTCTGTAGGAGAAAGCAAAAGCCAAACGAGGCCAGGGACGTCCGGCACGGTTGATAGCTCCCAAGCTTCCCCTCAAAACTTAGTCAAGCCGAAACCTTCCATTCCTGTTTCCTGGTCACTTACTTCTTCCTCATTTCTGTTCCCAGGTTAATTCAAGTGTATTCAGAAGTCTGCTGGGCCGTTAACAACTTCTGCTTTTGCCCGGCTTTCCTGGAGTTTATGGCTTTATTGCTGCTGCTCATGGTCACCCCCACTGAACAATCTCTCATGGTCCATTTCACGTCCAGAGCCGCCTGGCTCTCCGCGCCAGTTGCGTCTGTTGCTCAGACAAGTGACACCGACCCAGGGACATTCCCAGCATCAGATGGAGGATGGATAGGGGGGGAAAGGTAAGCATCTGATCCTGGTGCGATGGAAGCCTGGGATGTCATCTCTCTGGCTGTCTATGGGGCTACCATCCTGCTAGGGCTGCCCTCCAATGCCCTGGCCCTCTACGTCTTCTATTGCCAAGCCAAGACGCGCCTGACCCCCAACCTCATCTATATGATTAATCTCTGCCTCTCCGACTTGGTCTTCGTCCTCATCTTGCCGCTGAAGATGCTGGAGATGGGGAAGGCGGAGTGGCCCATGCCGAGCTTCCTGTGTCCTCTCTACAACCTCATCCACTTCGGCACCATCTACACCAGCGCCTGCTTTCTGACCGCTGTCGGCGTAGGCCGTTACCTGGCTGCTGTTTATCCCATCCACTATCAGGTTTACAAGAAGGCTTGTTACTCGTGCCTGGTCTCGCTGGGCATATGGTTCCTGGTTGGATCCCATGGGCTTCTCATCTTTGCCCTCGAGACCGCCCGAGACATCAACTCCACCCTGTTTGCAGGCAACGACACCTCTTGCTTCAGTGAACTTAGTGAAGCCCAGGTGGCTTTGCTGGCCCCAGTGCGGCTGGAGCTGTCCGTGGTACTGTTCTTCCTGCCCTTGGCCATCACCTCTTTCTGCTACGTTCGCTGCATCCGTGTCTTGGTTGGGTCGCATCTTAACAAAAGGAAGAAGCAGCGTGCGGTGAGGGTAGCGGTAGCCACTCTCACGGTCTTCATTCTCTGTTTCGGCCCTTACAACATATCCCATGTGGTGGGCTTCATCCAAAGGGAAGACATTTGGTGGCGCAATGTGGCCGTGCTCCCCAGTGCATGCAATGCTTTTCTGGACCCTCTAATCTTCTATTTCCTCTCGTCTGCCATGGATGATGGGATCACTCAGGTGTGGCTTTCCTTGAGACAGAAATACAGCTCCATCAGACTGAAGATCACCTTAGCCCATGGCAAAGCAAGGAGTCAACAGCCGGCCTCTGGTGTTGCCTGAATGACTGAGATGTCTTCTTCTTCATTGTGCTCATGGCGGCCACCAAAAACTGTGTAGCGAAGCAGATGGCAGTCTCAGGATGATGACAATTTGGAAAGGTTTCTCAGCATCTGTGATGAAAATGAGATGTGCTGAATATGTGCTGGTGGACCTCCTGATGGCACCTGGGTTTTGGCCACTGTGTGGCACAGAGTGTTGGACGGGGTGGGCCACTGGCCTGCTCCAACGTGGCTGCTCTTGTGTTCCTGTGACACATCTGAAGGTCATCTCAAGTATCTATTGGGGTGGTGGTGGTCTGGGCCAAAGAAATTAGACCTCTGACTTTTCTTGGTTATGGAGAACTGTCCAAGGGGTCTGAGAAAGATTAAATACAGGTGGGACAATTTGGGATGTTTTGTGAATATGAAGATGCTAATCATGGATGCTGGTGGATCAGGGGCAGGGGGACAACGGTAATCTTGAGCGGCAAAGTGAATTGACCGATGAGGGATAAACTACATGTCACATGGGACAGCCATGATTGATCTTCCCGTCTTTACTTTAAAGCTGTGGCAGGAGCATTCCGAATCTGACTGGAGCAGTGCAGGGGGAATCTAACCCTCCCCCAATGTCATTTTCTGGATCTAAGTTTCGAAGGGCAGCTGTGCTGGTCTGCAGAAGAAGAGCGAGATTTTCGGGGTACGAGCTTTTGCGAGTCATTGCTCCCTTTTATTAGATACAAATATCTGCATCTGAAGAAGAGGGCTTTAGCTCCCAGAAGCCCATACCCTCAAAATTTAGTTGGTCTCTAAGGTGCTACTGGACTCACATCCAGATGTTTCCTGATCTAAATTACCCCTCATTTGAAGCTGTTGCTTTAATTTGGGGCTAACAGCAGCTTTAGGGGCAATTTAGATTCAGGAAATGGTGACAGGGCAAAAGAAGTCATCCCCCCCCCCCCCAGAATGACTGCTCCAATCAATTGCTGCAGCCATAAAAAGACTCAGGAGATTCCCATGTAATGTATAGTTTGTAATTTTTAAAAATCATATGGCAGTGTGTGTAGTGTAGTCAGGAGATCCTAAGGTTGTCTGGCAGCCAGAAGTTCTAGCTCTTTTAGCGTTATGCACCACTAGGTGGTGGGCTAGACTTGTTTTTAAGGCATGAGATGTATCAGAGGTGGGTTGCCATTGCCTGTCTCTGCATCATACCCCTGGCATTCCTTGGAGGTTGCCCATCCAAATACTAGCCAGGGCGGACCCTGCTTAGCTTTCAAGATCCAACAAGATCAGGCTAGCCTGGGCTATCCAGGTGACCACTATATTTTGTAATGTTTGTACACCATAGTGTGTAGGGTTGCCAGCTTTGGGTTGGGAAATACCTGGAGATTTGGGGGGTGGAACCTGGGGAGGGCGTGGTTTGGGTAAGGAGGGACCTCAGCAGGGTACCATGCCATAGACTCCACCCTCCAAAGAAGCCATTTTCTCCAGGGGTACTGATCTTGGTTGTCTGGTGATCAATTGTAACAGCAGGAGATCTCCAGGTGCCACCTGGAGGGTGGCAACCATAATTGTGTGTGGGAGGAAGACCTCTCCAATCATGTTTTAGACTATTCAGGAAAGCTATACAAGCAAACAACCCAGGAAGCATTTTGATTATAGTATTAATTAGGTTGAAAATGTTTCCGGAGTAACCTGGTGGGAGTTATTGATTCCAGAGGAAACTAGTAACCAAACTCTCCATGGACATCACAGAGATGTATGGAAAAGGCTAAAATGAATCACCTTTGGTCATTCTTCAAAGGGAGAAGAAGATTTAGAAGTCTTGGACTAGGACTAAGACTCTGCTCCTGGTTCTCTAGTTTTAAAACTCACAGGTTTCAGGCGAATTTCTCTAGATGTTCTAGAACCCCCAACAAGGGAGATGTTTGATTCTTGTTTCATCCATTCATTCAGTGTCCTCTTCATATGGAAAAAGATGCTTAGTTCCCACAAGCACTATGAATACGCTACCAGCTTTTCACAATGCCGTGGAAACATTTTGCACAGGAGGCACAGCTCAACTGTATGCTTTGAGTCTTTTATCAGAAACTGATTGATTGGTGGCATGTCAGTGATCTCAATGCCGTCTTTTGCAGAATTGTTTGAAAAAAAATTGGCACCGTTTCCCCAAGTTTCAACATTTGTCTTAGTTAAGCAAATAGTTATAAATGTAGATTTCTTTATTGTTTCAAATGCCCAATGCTTGTCTTCTTCCTGAGTTCCCTTGAATAAAAGTTTTATTTTGGATTTTAAAAGGTGGGGGGGTGGGTGGGGGTGAAAAGCTCTTCCTCAGAGGATCTGAATCATTGTCATGTGAGTTGTTTACAGTGCCATCCTAAGCAGAATTACCCCCTTCTAAGCCCTTTGAAGCTGAGACCAGCATCACTAAAAGACAAGAAACAGAGATCTGTCAATAGTCACCGACTGACATTGGAACTAGATTGAAAAGGTGGATTGATCACCGGTCCCGATGGAACCAGTGAAGATACAATGCTGATATAGACAGCAACATCTCAGCACTGGATGATAGACTATCCTGTGAGATTTCTTCACTCTAGAAAATAGGCTGCAGAGAATAATCTTGCCCCGGACACAGACAATGCACAGCTCAGACGATTTCATTATCAGCATTACCATTACCACTGATACTGGGCATTGTGTAGCTGCTGAGCTATGAATCACAGAATCCTTTGTTTGAATCTCACCTGTGCCGCTAGGTGGCATTCGATATGCCCCACTCTCTCACTCCGTTATCTGTAGTATGAGCACAATGACAATGGTCTCTAACCTAACAGAATTGTTGCAAGGATTATGCTGAAGTATGCGCTCTTGGAAGTGCTGTATAATTGCTAACTAATCTGTGATAAAGTAGTCATTGCAGACAGGCAATGCTTATTTATAGTTGTCGAAATATACAGAGGAAAATCCTGCCATGGGGTGATGTAGCTGTTTGGATAGACTCCCGAGTTTTGTGACATTGCTGAAGTGAGAAAAGGCTACAGGAGATGATTGTGAACACTGTCTGATCTTCCTCTGCCTATGCCCTTGCTGATCCTAAAGACACTGGGCCAGACCTCAGTGCACATTTAGCACCTGAGGTTCCATCTTGGTGCATGGGTAAAGTGCCGTTGAGTTGCACCCAACTTATGGTGACCCCATAGGGTTATCAGGGCAAGCGATGACAGAGGTGATTTGCTGTTGTCTGCCTCTGTGCAGCAACCCTGGGCTTCCTTGGTGGTCTTCCATCCAAGTACTCACCAGGGCTAACCCTCCTTAGCAACTGAGCTCTGATGAGATCAGGCTAGCCTGGGCATCGAGGTCAGTGTGTTACTTCTTTAAAGGTAAAGGTAAAGGTTCCCTTGCTCGAAAGCCAGTCAAATCCGACTCTAGGGTTGCGGTGCTCATCTCCGTTTCAAAGCCGAAGAACCAGCACTGTCCGAAGATGTTTCCGTGGCCATGTGGCCGGCATGACTAAACTCCAAGGCACACGGAACACTGTTACCTTCCCACCGAAGTGGTACCTATTTATCTACTTGCAATTTCTTGCTTTCGAACTGCTAGGTTGGCAGGAGCTGGAACTAGAGACGGGAGCTCACTCTGTCATGCGGCACCCGGGTCTCGAATTGCTGAACTACTGACCTTCCACAGCCTGCAGTTCAGCGTCTTAACCACTTGAGCCACCGCAGCTTCTTTACTTCTTTAGCTAATGATAATTTCAGAGGGGAAGCCGTGTGGGTCTGTTCCAGCTTTGATTCTCAAAAGCTTAAACCCTGAAATTCTTCTTGGTCTCTAAGGTGCCACCAGACTCAAATATAACTGTTGCAGCCAAGTTAAGCTGAAGTCCGCTTGCCCGTTAAAGACCAACAAAATTTATTCCAACTCAAGCTTTTGTGAGTCAGAGCTTCCTTCTTCAGAGGCGTGAAATGTCCGTCCAGAGCAGCTATGTTAAGCTATACATTTAAAGTATAAATATCATTGCTAACAATGTGTTTGGTTTATCTTTGCTGTTCTGTTTGTGGTAAAGCTGGGCTGGTGTTGTAATTTTGTGTTCATTTTCCAAAGACTGTGTATGGTGACTGTATAATGTATTGTTGGCCTCTTTAGGAATTTTTAATGTGAAAGCAGGATAGTAATACTAATATTAAAATTACAAATACTTGTACTAATAATTTTGATGTCTGTGGCAGGAAGACATAATCACATGACAAACACAAGTAGCTCCACTTGTTCTTCTAGAATTATACTCAAAATGGGTACCTTAAATGTTGGGCTTGTAGCTTTTTTTGCATTTTTGCGCGTGCATGTGTGCGTGCACGCGCATGTGTGTGTGCCCATGGCAATCACTGACAACTCCTACTGGGGCACGGAGGACATTCAGAGATGTGGCTTAATTGCCTGCCTCTGCCTCCTGGCTCTGGTATTCTTTGGAGGTCTCCCATCCAAATCCTTGCCACAGTTGGCCCTGTTTAGCTTCCAAGATCTGATAAGACCAGGCTTGCCTGGGCTATCCAGGACAGGGTGGCTTGTAGCTTATTTTAAGGGCCTCTCCTCCCATAGGCTACAATCCCAAGCACACTTATGGGGGAGTAAGTCCCATTGACCTCAATGGAACACTTCTGGAGAGTCATGCTGAGGAGTAACCATCTTCAGGTACTTGAAGGGCTATCATATAGAGGATGGTGTGGAATTGTTTTCTGTTGCCCCAGAAGGTCAGACCAGAACTACCAGGTTGAAATTAAATCAGAAGAGTTTTTGGCTAAACATTAGGAAGAACGTGCTGACAGAGTGGTTCCTCAGTGGAACAGGTTTCCTCGGGAGGTGGTGGGTTCTCCTTCTTTGGAGGTTTTCAAACAGAGGCTAGATGGCCATCTGACAGCAATGCTGATTCTGTGAACTTAGGCAGATCATGAGAGGGAGGGCAGGAAGGGTTGCATCAGTGCTTAGTTCTTGTGGCCCTTTCTTACATGCCCAGGGAAATGCTGATCACCATGTTGGGGTCAGGAAGCAATTTTTCTCCAGGCCAGTTTGGCTGGAGATCCTGGAGGGTTTTTTTTGGGATCTTCTGGGCATGGAACAGCAGTCAGCAGAGGGGTGTGTGTGTGGGGGGAGGTATTTGTGAATTTCCTGCATTGTTCAGGGGGTTGGACTAGATGACCCTGGAGGTCCCTTCTAACTTTATGGTTCTATGATTACATGGAAAATTATTGATCCAATTAAGGGAATTTCTAGAGATAAATTCTCTCTCTTTCCAAGGGTTGTTCTTTTATACAATGTGCACAGGAAAGGAGCTAAGCTATGATTAGCCATTTGCTAATCAATTTCAAAACAAACAAACAAATAAACACTCCCCCAATGAACCCCCCCCCAAAGCCAAAGCAAACCAAAATAAAACTCACAGTTCTTATGCCATACTGGATTAAAACCCCAAAAGGTTGTGTTGACAGAATGGTGACTTCAAAGACACAGTAAACAACTAATTTAAAGGATCACAGCCAGTGTTCCCTCTAAGCTGAGTTAGTGTGAGCTAGCTCACAGTTTTTTAGCCCCCGGCTCACACATTTTTCTCTTAGCTCAGGAAGGGTGGCTCCAGAGCAAACTAATCTATGCAGTAGCCAAATCGCTTGCTCACAACTTTAATGCCAGTAGCTCACAAAGTAGAAGATTTGCTCACAAGACTCCACAGCTTAGAGGGAACATTGAATTCACAGCCATACATAGTGAGGAGACCCAGATGCTATGCATGTATTTGTTGACAGATGGCAGTGTTTCACCAATCGTACGAAACTGAACTACAAGAGCAGAGAGTCAGGTGGGTAGCTGAAAAGTACTGGGTTCGCCCCATGGAGGACTCAGACGACGACATGCTCTGCACACGTTTATTGTACTTAACCCAAGACTAAGACTGACTCTAACGGCCTGACAGGGCCAACTATATACATATCCACCCAGCACCCCCCGTTCCCATTGGAGGGTTTGAATGTCCTGCCAAAGTGGCTATTGGTTGGGGCTGGGGGATCCAGGATCCGAAGTTTCCATTGTTCTAGGATCCAAGCTCTTGCCTGTGCCGCGGACCCCTGGTGGTGGTCTGCGTACATAACAGTAGCCATGTTGGTCTGAAGCAGCAGAACAAAGTCTGAGTCCGGTGGCACCTTTCAGACCAACAAGATTGTACTCAAGCTATGAGCTTTTGTGTGAATGCACACTTCAGTGCATTCACAAGAAAGCTTCTACCCTGAATAAAACTTTGTTGGTCTTAAAGCTGCCCCCGGACTCAGCCTTTGTCATAAAAGCAGAGCTGTGTGCTAGAAGGATGCATTGCAAAAATTGCTGTTTTAATTTTGGGTTTGGGTTTTTTTACGGGCATGCTTCTTCTTTGCTTTTTGTTATGCCAGAATGTCAAAGGGTTTGCTTTCACTTTTACAAATGTTTTTGAGCACAATATTTGGGTTCAGGAATTTTGGCTGCTGAAAAACACACCCTGTACAGAAACCCTAACCTGAAATATAAAAGGTAATCCTCCCATAACTCTGTATAGTTTTAAAAACAGAAACGATGCAAAGGTGAACTGTTCAAAACGTCTTTTACACAGGCAATAAGAGTTGCCCGGTACTAAATTCATTAAGGTACTTGGAAAAATTGTTAGGGTCTGCAGTCTATACTAATATGTGTAGCTTGCTGAAATTAGGGAGTCTGCTATGGAATTTCGCATCATTCAATGGGTCATGTTAATACTTATGCTTTGCCGAGTTCTGTTTTTTAGACAGCTGGTTGGTTCTACAACCCTAATCCTATTGCATTGTTTAATGAATGTCCCATCCGTTGATTGTTCTGAATCACTCCGTGTAATCTGCCTTGAATCCAAGTGAAAAGAGGCAGACTACAAATGCAATGTATAAAAATTTAAAAAGGGAAAGATGGCATGATTCAGTAGGTCTCCAGGGCTGCATTGCAGCAGCTGGCCCTTCCTTGTGTGGGAGAGAACCTTCTTGGGCCCTAAAAGCCAAAGAATGGCTGCTAGGTTAGCACATTGGCCTGAACAGTCAGCCCTCTTGGGAGGTCTGAAGCCAGCAGCCAATCATCGCCCTCCTTACCATTCCTTCAACCACACTCAAGAGCAAATTCTAGCACATCCCTGGGTGCCACTTCCAAATTCATTTTGCAGCGCGTGCAGCTAGCCTAAAAACACGCCACTGGAACAAAAAAGCTGTTGTGAGCAGTGTTCCCTCTAAGCTGAGTTAGTGTGAGCTAGCTCACAGTTTTTTAGCCTCCAGCTCACACATTTTTGTCTCAGCTTAGAAAGGAGGGCTCCAGAGCAAACTAATTGATGCAGTAGCCAAATCGCTCGCTCACAACTTGAAAGCCAGTAGCTCACAAAGTAGGATTTTTGATCACAAGACTCTGCAGCTTATAGGGAGCATTGGTTGTGAGCTGTGTACCTGATGCAAGTCAAGTAAAAGAATTCAAAAAAAAATTGGGGGGTGGGAGAATGAGAGAGAACAGTTAAATGCAGAAAAAGAGGCAACCAATAAGGGAGCATTGGTTGTGAGCTGTGTACCTGATGCAAGTCAAGTAAAAGAATTCAACAAAAAATTGGGGAGTGGGAGAATGAGAGAGAACAGTTAAATGCAGAAAAAGAGGCAACCAATAAGGAGTGAGACACATACACCAGGTACAACTCTCAAGTTTGGTGTGGCCGTTGGGAATGAACTCATAGGGGGATTTCCCCCCCCGGGGGGGGGGGCTGCTATAGTACTGCAATGCTTCAGTGCATGTGCAAAGCAAGCCAGAAAAAGTGGGACACAAAAATACAATATGAATGTGAACAGATGGAACAAATGAAAAAAAACGAAGAAAATATGTAAATGTGTAATGATGGCACTGATAGCAGGCTTATCGAAACCACCACAATATAAATTTAGTGTTAATTCCAGAAACTATTTTGTTGAATATAATTCTGGATGGTTATGAGCAAAATGATGTATATATGCTGATTTATATTCTAACGTCTGCTAGAATTTTACTGACTAAATATTGGAAGACTGACAGAACCCCCTCAAGAGAGGAGAGAGCTCAGAAATTGTTGGAACTGGCAGAAATGGATAGATTGAACATGTTATTATTAGGAAAAGATGAAGCACTATATCTAAAATGATGGTCTAGAGTGTACAAATGGTTGGATAACAAATCAGACAAATAGACACAAAATTGTAAAATAATGTATTTACTATATACTATATACAATGTAAAAATCATAAATAAAACTTAAAAACAAAAACAAAAACCCACCACAACACCATAGTTGGAATAGATTCAAAATATTCTTATTTTCATTTAACTGTTCCTTGTATTTCTGAAAAGTACGCAGACGGAGAGTGATTTCAGCAAAGCATACTTTATTCGAACAGGAACAAGACAACTTTGGCCGGCTCGCAGGCCGGCTTATATCCTTGAGAAACCGTCACCCAAAACACACACCCTACTTCCCAATAGGTTATTTACAGTGGCCGAGAGTACTATAGGCTCTCGACCGGGAATCTAGCCCCCTGATTGGAGCGGGCTAGGATCCGCACAGTCCATTGTCTCTTGGAGCAAAGCTCGACGTTTGTCTCTGGACTTGTCTGGACTTGATACATTACAATTTCCTTGTCCATGATGCTATAATCTTAATTGCTATGCTAAAATGGTAAAAGGGGAGTTGAGAAATGAAGCATCTTGGAGTAGATTTTATTTCCTTGTAATGTACTATATCGAATATGAATGTCCTTGATTAATGTAAATTTTCCTATATAATTATTTTTGTTTCTATTCTGTAAAGTAGTGGGTTCCAGAGGCTACTGTGATTTCAGCACAGCTCTTTATTCAGTAACACAACAACAACACAAATGGTGAGCCGTAACTATATACAGAAACCCCAGCACAAAACACACCCACAAAATACAAATTGACCAATAGGAACGTAGTAGCTCGGAGCCTTCATTTGCATGGCATCATTTACACTCCTGTTACTTGATTGGTCAGCTCTGCAAGGGTGGCCAATCCGAATGCAGCTGCGAGGAGCCTCTCATACAAAAAAGATGAATGATTGTTCATCTGAAGCTCTCACTACACAACAAATTCCCTATGTATCCCATTTTTTATGTACCCCTATTAATTCTTAAAATAAAAAATATATATCTGGGGGGGGGGGAAAAACCACCACAACACCGATGAAAACCTTGCAGGTGGCAACAGCCTGGGAAATGCCTACCTTATCACATTTTCATGGCTGTAGATCAAGTCGCTCTTCAGTGCATTGGCATAGGGCCTGGAGAATAAAACTGGCAGCCCTAACTTTTGCTGTATTATGTAGTCTGTGCCAAGAAGAAGAGGAGGAGGAGGAGGAGATTGGGTTTATACTCCACCCTTCACTACCCAAAGGAGTCTCACAGCGGCTTACAATCCCTTTCCCTTCCCCTCCCCACAACAGACACCCTGTGAGGCTGAGAGCTTTCAAGAACTGCTCCTGAGAGAAGAGCTCTGAAAGAATTTGTGACTGACCCATGGTCACACCAGCAGCTGCATGTGGAGGAGTGGGGGATCAGACCCGGTTCTCCCAGATTAGAGTCTGCGCTCCTAACCACTCCACCAAACTGTCTCTCGAGAGTTCACATTTAAAATGCCGAGCAAAAGGTTTCACATTGATCATACAAAAATGAATTTTGAATCAGGGAACCAAATCCAACATTTTGCAGCAGGTGGAATTAGATGAGTCACCACATCTTAAATCATTGTGAACTTTGCTTTCGACACTGAGTTAGAGCCAGGATGCAGAGCTTTCCTAATGCGCTGTGCGTGGTGCTTGCTGTGGATTGCCCTCAGCTCTGACCGAATGAGTCTTTGCAGGTTGGTCCAAGAAGACTTCTGTCTGGGCATCATCTCCTTTGAGTCCACTCTGGAGATGTGAACTAGAGAACCGGCCAGCATCTGCTCCTTCATCACCATCATCATCTGTAGGGTGTTTAAAGCAGGGCATTACAGCCTGGAGCTTGTGACACACGCTGCCCCAACAGTCGCTCAAGGTCTGTCGGATGGCCTTGGAAGAGAAGAAGAAGATGAAAGGATCCATAGAGGTATTGAGGGTGCTGAGGAGGAAACCTTCCACTCTCCACGGTGGACTCTGGTTCTGGATGAACCCCACAATATGGGAAATGTTGTACGGAGCAAAACAGATGGTGAAATTGAGCAATGTCGCCACAGCCAGGCCCATGGCCCGTCGCTTCCTGCCAGCCTGCACGTTGGAAAGGGAATTCAGGATGCGGATAATGTTCACGTAGCAGAAGAGGGTGATGATGAAAGGGAGGCAGAAGAAGACGAGGCACAGTTCCAGACGGAGAGAGAAGATCACACGGAACTGCTCGGGGGAGAAATTCTCATAGCAACGGGAGCTGTTAGGAGGGAATGGAAGGTTCTCGTTGGAACCTCCGTATCTGACAATGTAGATAATGCTGCAGTGGAAGCCCCCCAACAACCAGAGCATGATGCTGGTCACCAGAGCATAGACAGGCCTGCGATGCAACTTGTATTTGATGGGATATGCAACACCCAGGTAGCGGTCCACGCTGATTGACGTGAGTGAAAGGATGCTGAGGTACATGCTTCCGTAGAAGCAGCAGCTGGTGAGAGGGCAGAGGGAAGGGGGGAGAGGCCAGGTCATGTGGGAAGAGACCTCCACCATCTTAAGAGGCAGAAAAAGCAGAAGGAGAATATCAGAAAGGGTCAAGTTGAGCAACAGGACGTCTATGGGGGTCGGCTTGCGGCGCAGTTTCACCAGAAACGTGTAGAAGGCCAGGAGGTTGGATGGAATGCCGATCAGGAAGGTAAAGATGAACACAGCAAGGACAGAGGTCTCCGAGGCCATCGTCTCAGCTTCTGCAAGGGAAATAAAGGATTGTTAGCTATGAGAACAAGGCAGGTGATTTCTTTCCTTCATCTTACCGGAGGATTTGCAGTGAAGAATTCACTTGTGGTCCTCTCCTGATTACTTAGTAAAGGTTGATGAGACATGACATACTCTGGTGGTTTTCACACTTCCTGCATTGGTCAGTTTCCAACAGGTTGTCTGCCACTGAACCCACAGGTGTTTCAAAGGGTGGTGGTTGATGTCCTTGGGCATTTGTTTCATGAGGAATACTGGTGAGGCTTGGGTAATACCCAGTTGTCACCCAAACAAAGGGCAACCTAGAACACGGTCCATGGATTCTTGCATCTTTGCATTGCAAGGAGAGTTGTACTGTATAATCAAGCTGTCTTTCAACCAACAGGTTGTCTGCCACTGAACCCACAGGTGTTTCAAAGGGTGCTGGTTGATGGGCATTTGTTTCATGAGGAATACTGGTGAGGCTTGGGTAATACCCAGCTGTCACCCAAACAAAGGGCAACCTAGAACACGGTCCATGGATTCTTGCATCTTTGCATTGCAAGGGGAGTTGTACTGTATAATCAAGCTGTATTTCAACCAACAGGTTGTCTGCCACTGAACCCACAGGTGTTTCAAAGGGTGCTGGTTGATGGGCATTTGTTTCATGAGGAATACTGGTGAGGCTTGGGTAATACCCAGTTGTCACCCAAACAAAGGGCAACCTAGAACACGGTCCATGGATTCTTGCATCTTTGCATTGCAAGGGGAGTTGTACTGTATAATCAAGCTGTCTTTCAGGATCTTCTCCTTCCCAAACCACTGTCTAGCAGTCACTGGAATAGCAGCCCTCAAAAACACAAGCATACACTGGGACAGATGCAGAGCATCGAATAATGCGGATGCACACTTTGTAGCTGAAACCGAAGCGAGCATCGGGGAATGAGTCACTCCAACAACATGAGTTCTCCCCCCAGTTTGATGCAGAGCTTGCTCCTGATGACATTTGCGGATTGCCTCTTTTGGTCTAGCCTCAGAACTCTGATCTTCTTTCAGTTTTCATAAGTGTCATTTTTGTCTTTTCGAATTGCGGCCTCCCCCGTTCCCCATGCAGTAAAACTGAAATGAAGCTGGCTAGGTAGACATTCTCTAGCATTTCCCCAGCATTTGTTTTCTCATTCTAATCTGCTCCTGCAAGCATTCAAGACAAGATTTATTTATTTGTGTTCCTAAGGGCAGGGAGGGGCAGGTGAAGGAGTAACGCAACAAAATACAAAGAGAATCGGCTTGGAGTAAAGCAGGCCACAGCTTTATGGATTTCAGCAGAGGGAGTTCTGGTGCAGCACAGGGTTTGGATCCATGCATTGGGTGACCTGCCTGTCGGCCAGTGAACTCATCCCCAGCCCACTTGTTGGGGAATCCTGGAGCTGGTGGTCCCAGAAAGAGGCACATGCCTATGGGTGGAACCCCTTGACACCCGGGAGTGCAGCTGGGCAACTGCCTCTAAGCCAGGCATGTTGCTATAAGGCTCGACCCCAAGACCTTTTAAGAGGGTCCATAGCCAGGGAGATGGGGAGGCAGGCACAGCCTCCCCCCCAAATGGATTCGGCTCAATGTGTGAAACCACCATAAAGCAGGGACAGGAAGAGAATAACAAGAAAATTAACCAGAAAAACATGCTAAGGGGGGGGGAGGGAGGGGTTCCTGAAGAGGACTGTGTGGGCTACACTGCCGATGGGGCTTTAATTAGGGTAGTAAAGGGCCAGGCCAAAGCTGACGCTTTCCCAGGCCCACCTCTGCCAGCCCCTACTGAGATATATGTCAGAGTGATAGAGGTAGCAAGCAGTTACTATAGATCAGTTTGATCTGTTTGTCAGACATAGCTGTCATGCTAATAATCATGTAATTACAGCCAGGTGTTTCTAGCAGGTGGTGCTCTTTCAGGTCTTGTTAGAGTTAGTGATTACATCACCTTGTTAGAGATTGGCTGGGGATTAGCATAATAGCTATCAGTTTAGTAAGCTGGAGGGGACTCAGTTCTCATAGACTACGGCACGACGTGCTGTTCAATAGCCTGTAAATATCTCTGTATATATTCACCTTTACAACTATATAAACTCTCTGTGCACCTTCATAACTGGTCAGTCTCCCACTTCTTATTTACAATACTTAATAGCCTCCACCTCGCAGAAACCAACATGGCCAGCAATTGGCTGGCTGTTGGGAGATAGCAGGCCCACCCAGAAGCTCCGTGGCCACCGTGGCCAGGATCCGCCACCCATACCATGGCGGCCATGTGGCCCCCTTCTTCCTGGATGTCTTCCCAGTCCTGTGGCCACAAAGCAGCCACTGGTAAGTCAGTAGGCACAAATTATTTATTTTCGTAATGGATGGTAAGCCGAATTCCCTACTCCTTAACCCAAAAGCACACAATAAATCTAAAATATATTTGCCAAATGGTACAATCCAGAAAAGATAAAGTGTGTGGAACCTAAGTGTGGCCTTTCCACCCCTTGTGCAGTAAAGCTGCAATGAATCGGGGCAGATGGGAAGTGTCCAGCATTTGTCTTCCCATTCTAAGTTGCTCGGGTAAACATTGAAGACACACAAAACTGTATATATATTTTTAAAATGTGAAGGACACAGTCCCCAAAATGTAAAGCGCTTTGAAGCTGCCTCGAGTACGTTTACTGGAGAGGTGGCTTTGAAATGTCTAAATAAAGAGAGACAGACCTGTTTATTTCAGTGGGGGATGTATTCTGTATCTCTCCCAGGGTCACAAAGTCATGCAGACATGCTAAGAATTGTCTGAATCTTGCTCCAAACTACTGATTTAGAGGGGTATTCATATGATGGCCCCCCATTTTATGTCCATTTAACCCTTCATGTTCTTCCTTTATATCCTGCCTTTCTTCCTAAGAAGACCCAAAGCAGCTTATATTATTCTCGCCTCTGTTTTATCCTCAAAACAACAACCCTGCAAGGTGGGTTAGACTGAGTGAGTGTGACTGGCCTAAGGTCACCCAGCAAGCTTCCATGGCAGAGTGGGGATTTCAATCTGAGTGTCCCGGATCGTACTCCAATACTCCAGCCACAATATTACGCTGGCTGACTTGTTGTAGGCTTGGCTGATAGACAAGCCAGTGTTGTTCAGTGAACTTCATGTCTGAACAAAGATTTGAACTCAGGACATTCTGGTTCTCCTTGTAGCAGAATAACATTCTATGGGTCTTTGGAAATTATGGCAACTAACACTAGTTCAGTTTCAGTTAGCAGTCATTTGGGCTTTTGTTGGCAATTTAGTTGAGTGTTTTGTGAGAGTTTTGTACCTTGCTTCAGCAGACGCAAAGGAAGTCACTGCCCTGCTTGTTTTAGGGTCCAAACTCAAATGTTTATCCTTGTAATCCAATTTCCCCTCATCGTTTCTAGTTCTTGGCATCACAGGATTATATAGATTCAATTTGCTACAAGATTGCCTTGAAATTCACCAAGAAGAGTGAAGACCAAAGTTCCCTCTAAGCTTTGGAGTCCTGTGAGCAAAAATTCAACTTTGTGAGCTACTGGCATTCAAGTTGTGTGCGAGCCATTTGGCTCCTGCATCAATTAGTTTGCCCTGGAGCCGTCCTTCCTGAGCCAAGAGAAAAATGTGTGAGCTGGAGGCTAAAAAACTGTGCACTAGCTCACACTAACTCAGCTTAGAGGGAACACTGGTGAAGACTGAACTTGTTTGAAAAGATCCTCCCATACAGTCAAATTTCAAAAGCGAAATCTGAAAAAAAGCTCTGAAATTCTCCCTTTCAGTGGTTAACATTTCATTTGAACTAAACCTTATATGACACTGAAGTGAAAGAATAAAACTCTTCCCAAGAGCATCCAATCAAACATTTTGGAAACTCTTCCCCTTCCCCTTTATTGGAGAATGGCGAAGCTGATGTTGACTCTGTTTTTAAATAGGTCACTGCACACATTTTGTGGGGAAAAAATTAAGGAATATTCCTTCCAGAAGCAATTTGTAATCTTACCTGTGTTCTAGAGTGTTCGCTTTCCACTTGGTCGCTAAGAAGGGGAAGAACCACAGCCTTCTACAGATGATACAGTGAATAATCCTCACAGGGCCAGATTAAGACATGCTGAGGGACAAGGCTACACCATGTCTATGAGACCCACAGAATTCACCTCACAAATGGTAATTTAGTTTTTTTTTAAATTTAAATTTAAAGACACCCCCCCAATAATCTGAAGCCCTAAACTGTAGGTTACTTGAATCCAGTTCTGAGTCTATGTTGTAGCTTCTAAAAATATGTCTGTTGACAGACACATTCACATACACAGACACATACTGCAAAAACTGTGAAGGTTCTGGTCAATACAGGAAGGGCGGTAGGTTTCTATGACATTTCAAAGGCAGCAGGAAGCCTTGTTCCAGAACAGAAAAGGGAACAAGGTAAATAATAATAATAATCAAAATTCAATGAACTCCCTATGGTTCTCTTTTCCAGAAACTGACAATAGGAAGTCCACCTGTAACAAGAACTTGTGGACACTCAAATGAAATTGCTGAGTGGTTGGGTTAGGATGGATAAAAGGAAGTACTTCTTCACCCAAAGAGTGATTAACACATGGAATTCACTGCCACAGGAAGTGGTGGCCGCTACAAGCATGGACAGCTTCAAAAGGGAATTAGATAAACACAAGAAAGAAGACCCGCGAAACTCGCGGGGGGCGGGGCGGGGGAGCTTCAAACTGAGCTGACGGAGGAGGAACCAGCAGGAGCAGGTAAGCTCTCCCGCCCCCCATCCTGCCGGTTCCTCCGTGTCCTCCACCACCACCCCTCTCCTCCCCCCCAAGCGAGGGCCAGCGGCTTGCAGCCGCCCGGGACTCGCAGCCACCCGCAGCCGCCCTCGCCCCAGACGGCTGGCTGGCTCTGAGGCGGCGGTGGCGGCGAGCCCGGCTGCTCCCCCCCTCCCAAGCGAGGCCAGCTGCTCCCCCGCCCCGGCCGGCCGGCTTCCCCCCTCCCAAGCGAGGACGGCGGCGAGGATGGCTGGTCCCCCCCGCTCTCGCCCTGGCTGGCTGGCTTCGAGGCAGCGGCAAGCCCGGCTGTCCCCCCCCTCTCCCAAGCGAGGCCAGCGGCAAGGCCGGCTGCTCCCCCCTGCCCTCGCCCCGGCCGGCTGGCTCCGAGGCGGCGGCGGCGAGGCCGGCTGCTTCCCCCTCCTAAGCGAGGCCGGCGGCGAGGCCGGCTGTTCCCCCCCTCGGCCGCCCTCGGCCCAGCTGGCTCCAAGGCGGCGGCGGCGGCGCTGGCGGCAGAGCATTTCCTGTGCATGCGCAGGAAACGCTCTGTCAGTTTTGGGGGAATTTAATATCCCCCCGATATTTTGGGTTTTTTTTCCGATTTTGTGCACACGTGGGGACCGCCCCACGTGTGCACAAACCTCTCCCTGCCCCCCAGGTGGCCCCAGAGCGCGGATTTAGATATCCGCATGCACGGGGCCACTTGGGTATTAGATATATAGATATGGAGCAGAGGTCCATCAGTGGCTATTAGCCACAAGGTATAGATAGGGACTCTGGGGCAAGTGATGCTCTGTCATCTTGGTGCTTGGGGGGGTCAACAGTGGGAGGGCTTCTAGTGTCCTGGCCCCACTGGTGGACCTCCTGATGGCACCTGGTATTTTTGGCCACTGTGTGACAGAGTGTTTGTTGGGGACATGTGTTATATTTGCTTTTATATATGTTTGTGGTTGCTGACACACATGCATGCACTTGGACTGTGATTATGAATCTCTATGTGCTGGAGAAAGCTGCTTGCCTTGAATGCTGTGACTGCATCACCTGAAAGACTCCCTGCCTGCTGTTTATGCAAATGGAGCTTTGCACTCACACAGCTCAGCCTGGAGAAGAAGATGCTTCGCCATTGCTTGTAGCACAAAATGACAACTTTCATGCCTGTAACCACCACTGGTGAACTTTTGGTCAACACGTACCCCTGCTATCTGGTTTGCATCAGAAAGGACAGTTTCCGGTTGAGGACTACTTTATGGCCCGGGACAGAGCTAGATCCATCTGCACTTCAATGGTTACCTTGGTACCCAAACTTCACACCTTGAACAGATGCCCTCCTTGAGTTAGGGGTTAGATTTCAACATTGCCCACTCCCTCTAGGTAAGACACGTCATTCCATATAGCCAATAGTCAGAAGTCATTTCGGAGGGGGGGAATGCGGGCGAACGCAGTTCCCCCGGGTGAGGTACGTGGGGGCGGGGCACATGACGAATCCCCGCCCCCTGCTTCCGGCCGCCCCGCTTCCGGCCCTCATTCAGCCCTCATTCAGCCAGGAGAAGGCAGGAGAAGAGTTGCTTCCTCCCTGCCTCTCCCCACCCCTGCCTCCCTGGGGCCAGGGAGGGCCTTCGCGGGGCTTCCTTGCACTCCCACCAGCCTTGCAGGTCCACCGCCGGGCCCCTCATGGGGCTCGGCAGTGGAGCTGCAAGGCCGGTGGTGGCGGCCAGGACCATTGGGGGTGGGGTGTGTGGCCTTATGACATATTTCCAGTGATGTCAGGGGGTGTGGCCTTATGACACACTTCCGGTGATGTCAGGGGGTGTGGCATATGCTAATGATTTATGCTAATGAGTTCCCCTAGCTCTTTTTCTATGAAATGACCCCTGCCAATAGTATAGAGTCTTGGGACAGACTATCCAAGTAGGTGGAACCTGAAGGATGGCACAGATGCCAGCCCCCAAGGATCCCCTATAAAAAGTGGTGTTCAGCATCCTGAACCCCGCTAGCCATCTTCTTCCCTTAGCTATTAACTTACATCTTCGTTACTCCAGCAATCCTTTGTTTTCCTCCTTGACCTCGTGGACTGCAGCCAAGAGGTCCACACGTGTTTGGCTGGTTCCAACCATGTGCATTAGAGTACTTATAGTCATCCTGTTTACTTCACCTATTCTTCGTGGGGAAGATCAAGCCTCTGATCAGATAAGTATTTTGCTACTCCCTTCCCCATTCAATTAGTGTAAAAGTGACTATTTGCTATTTCTGTAATACTGAGGATCCTGTGTGGTTGTGTGTGAGAATCTGTTTTTCGTATGTATGTGAATTAGACGTTAGGAAATAAAAGGAACCAATTGCTTTCAACATATTAGTCTCGTCTCCTTTCATAACTGGACGTTCCTCAGGGGGCAATTTGACTCCTGTATACATTGATCAGCACCACCAAAAATTATAGTCTATAAGGCCTCTGTCGTAGATAAGGCAGTTCGGCTAACAGGTTGGACTGGATGGGCCTTTGGCCTGATCCAACATTGGCGTCCCTTATGTTCTTATGTTCACAGCTCCTAACCACTACACTAGTGCATAAATATGATTAGAAATTGCTTCTGGGATTAATTAATACCATATATATATATATATATATATATATATATA
>NW_015159812.1:53836-56129 GCF_001447785.1 Gekko japonicus
ATAGTCACGGATTTTTCCTTGCTTGCATAAAATCTTTGGTTCAGAGGCCTAGAAGGAGTCTGTGGTAAAAACTTTCCTTAGAGACTGAGATAACAAAGAAGCACTGTGATCTTGATTGCTTACAGCTGCCGCAGGCTCGTAGCCAAGATTTTTAAAGTCAGGGGGCATTTAAATTTCTTAGGGGGCACTAGCTAATCAAATTAATCCAGGGGAAAAGGCTGTGACAACCTGGGCTGGATGGGAAGTCAGGGGGCCTTGCCAGCAAGTTGGGGGGGGGGAGCTAGCCCTAGGGCTGTCAAGTCCCCCCGCGGGGCGAATTTCCCCCCGCTTTGGAGGCCCAATTTCCGCCCCCGCGGAATCGGGCCCCGGGGGAAACCCCACCCCCGCGTGCACGTCACAGGGAAGTGACGTCATGACGCTGGGCACGCTGGGGGCGGGGCCACAGCCATTTGAGGGGAAAACTCTATGTTTGAGGGGAAAACTCTACCAAGGGTCTTTTCCGCTATATGGCAACTTCATGTGTTCATGGGCAGGTTCCTGTGGGCCCATCTCGATCATGCCCTGGAATGTTAACCAGGGAGTGTTAAAATGGTAACCAACTGACTTGACACTATGATCTAGCTTGTTCTTGTTCCGTTAATGGTTTGGGAGCAGTCAGGGAAAAAAGTTGGTAACCCCAAGTGCATTGAGGGGGCGTGCTCAGATCACATAGGAACACTATAGGGGCTCAGATCATATATCACCTTGATCTCCAGCGGGGTCTCCAACCACCAGGTGGGCATGGAGATCTCCCAGAGTTACAACTGATATCTAGATTACAGAGATCAGTTTCCCTGGAGAAAATGGCTGCTCTGGGAGGTGAACTTTATGGCATTATACCCCACTGAGGTCCTTCCCCTCCCTAAATCCTATCCTCCCCAGGTTCCACTCCACCAAATCTCCAGGAATTTCCCAACCTGGAGTTGGCCACTCTAATCTCCAGAGTTGTGCCCAATGGGGCCATGTCACCTACTGGCATATTCTGGTGCCCATCTGTTTCCTATTTATTTATTTATTTATTATTTTTCATATTTATATCCCGCCCTCCCCAGTGGGCTCAGGGCGGCTAACAAGGGCAGGCCATTTGCCATGCCATATATAAAAACATGTAAAAACATAATAAAACATCCAACATTAAAACCACAGTACTCAATCCATTACTAATGTCCTAAATCCAAGATGGTAAGTCTACAGTTCCAGATGGTACTCCCCTGGTGTACATGTCCAATGACGACGGCATCAGATCTTCTACAGTTTCCTGGTTCTTCCTCGGGCCTCGTCGATGCATCC
Source organism: Gekko japonicus (assembly GCF_001447785.1). Lineage (NCBI taxonomy): Eukaryota > Metazoa > Chordata > Lepidosauria > Squamata > Gekkonidae > Gekko > Gekko japonicus. Next base: position 55,166 of record NW_015159812.1, read on the forward strand.
TTTAAGATACCTTGACGGTGGTGGTATAATGGGGCAGCGGCTCCTACTCAAACGCCTGGTGGAAGAGCTCCGTCTTGCAGGCCCTGCAGAACTGCATAAGGTCCCGAAGGGCCTGGATCTCTCCCGGGAGCTCGTTCCACCAGGTAGGAGCCGCCACCGAATAAGCCCTGGCCCTGGTCACAGCTAGTTTAACGTCCTTAGGACCCGGGATGTCCAACAAATTTTGGTCCCCCGACCGTAGTGCTCTCAACAAAGAATCTCTTCCTGAATGTAAAGAGCCAGTCCTGTAGTATGCTTTTTGCTCAGGGTTCAGTATGCTGACCTCCTATATCTTTTCAGCATCGGCCCCTTCTGCACCTGTCTTTTCCCTCAGTTTCTGAGCGTATCTCCATCTTCCATTCTGCATTCCCTCACACTCTCATTGCTGCTTTGTGTGAGGACTTTTTCTTGGCTCTACATTTATTTTAGGAGGATCAGCACTCAGACCGCTTTCAGCACACTGTTGCCCCGCACTTCCCAAAAGTGCTTTTGCCTTTGTTCTGCTCCATTTTGAAGTGATACTACTATTTAAAGTAGAATTGTTTCTGCAAATCCTTCAGTGCTGCCCAACTGCCCTCCCCTGTTTCAGCCTCTTCCTCTTTGGTGTACGTTAGGTGGCCAGTTTACATGATGACAGGTGCCATCAGACTATATTTGGACCTATAATTGTTTCTTAAACTGATTTGTAATAAATACATGTATTTTTGATAATTTGTAATAGTTGTATATTTATTGAACTTAACATTGGACCCCCTAATTTGTATCCATTTAACCTTTTAGGTTCTTAATCATAGCTTTGCTCCTCTCCTTGTAAGCAGTCAGACTCCTCCTGCAGAGGGAAGCAGTTTGACACAGAGAGAGAGAGAGAGAGAGAGAGAGAGAGAGAGAGAGAGCTCGTGAGATACTCCCCCCACAATATATACAC
>NW_015159812.1:56215-85797 GCF_001447785.1 Gekko japonicus
GCCTCTTTCTTGCCCTATTGCAATGCTATGGTTAGCCATCTGCTAATGGGTGCAAAAAATGCACAATCCGTATGCCCAACTGGATAAAAAGCAAAAGACCCTCTTGATAAAAAGATGACTTCAAAGATACAGTAAGCCATGCTCATGACTTAAAGGATCACAGCTGGTTGATGATATGCAGTGAAGAAACCAACATGCTATGCATGTATTTGTAGACAGGTGGCAGTGTTCCACCAGTTGTAGGAAACAGAACTATAAAAGCCAAGCTGTGCGTTAAAGGGGTGTTTTAATTTTGAGTTCGGGTTTTCTGCAGGGCATACTTTTCATTATGACAGAATTTCTGCGAGTTTGTTTTCAGTTTTTTAAAATTGCTTTCAGGCACATTTTTCAGGTTCAGGAATTTTGGCAACTGAAAATCACGCCCTGACAAGGAACCATAACCTGCATTTTAAAAGGACCCCCCCATGGCCCTTTAAGGTCTGTCCCAGGGATTGAACTCAGGAATTTGTGCATACAAAGTAGGTACCCTACAACTGCACTATAGCCCCGCCCCTAGGGGAGAAATTTAGGCTCTGGGATTTTATGAGAGCTATGAAACTGCTTCCTTCCACGAGTTGCCAGACGCCCTTGCAGAGACAGACTGGTGTAGTGGTGAGTGTCAGACTAGGAGCTGGGTTCAGATCCTCATTCTGCACTGAATCTTGCCTGATGACTTTGGGCTGGTCACTCTCTCTCAGTCTAACCTACCTCACAGGCTTTGGGGGGAGGGGAAACTGGAGGGGAAGAGCCCGACGTATGCCGACCTGAGCTCCTTGCAGAAAAGGTGGAATAAAGATGTTCCAAATAAATAAATGTACTAAATAAAGTAGCAAGTGCCCCAATTTGCTTCCTAAAATTTATAATGCCCTCAAGATTTGTAGAGCATCTCAGGACAGGTTATGGCCTGGTTAAGAATCACTATACTAGAGACACATGTACCCGTTGGCTGATTTGGGAAATATGTCTATCTGTCTGATCTGCCTCCTGGCAGCAAGAAGACAATTGGACTTGCTTCCACCATAAAAAAGTGGCATAATACAGTGGATGGGGCCAGCCATGATTGCTACTAGCATTGGTGCTATGCCAAAGCAACTGACCAGAACCAAATCCGACTGGGTTTCCTCCTGATGTCCTTAACAACATGTTATGTATTGAGCCTGAACTGTTCTTGCAAAATGACTTAGCTTGGGATGCATAACAATAGATCGCCAGGATCCTAGAATGGACCAATAGGGAGACAGGGATCCTAGAGTAAACCAAATGGGAAACAATAGAGTGTAAATAGCTTATCGTTGGGAGCGGGGTGTGTTTTGGGTGTAACCCTTTTCAGGCATAAATACCTGGCTTCGGCCAGGGATAGTAGTCTTCTTTCTCTTGCTGAATCACTAATAAATGATGAGCTGATCACTTCTACGTGTCTGAACCCAGTATATTTCACAACAGCTTGATTTGGAGGCATCAAAAGGGTGATGGGGGAAATATAGCTGTATTTTATGGTCCAGTGACCTCTTTCTGTAACATGATGCAGTCACCCATCTCTCTCCCCCTCCCCCACACCAACCTTGTAACATTTGCAGCAGGATGAAGCTTTCCATGGCAGGGAGATTATGGGTGATTTCCCACAAGCATTACTCCGCACTCACTCCTCCTTTTGCCCCGATGGTACGTGTCAATTTCACACAAGCTGCTGTGTGGTCGCATTTTGCCCCGCAGATTCGTGCGATTTCCCCCGCGTCTACTCAATCCTCAAAAAACAGGATTGAGTAGACTCAGGGAAAATCCCACAAAGCTGCGGGGCAAAATGCGGTCGCGCAGCAGCTTGTGTGAAATTGACATGTACCATTGGGCCAAAGAGAAGCAGCGCTTGTGGGAAATCACCCTATATTTATCACCTCTTGCAGATCGAGCCAGGTTTGGTTGCTCATTGCGGTTTGCACCTATCCCCAGCTGTCAGCCCACAGCCAGGAAGCAGCATTTCCAGTTAACACTGCATCTTGCAGAGCAATGTATTGAGCACTATATTTCTTTGCTGGGTCCAAAAGACACTTCTATCATAGAAATATCGTATGGTTTCTCAAAGCTATAACAACAAAAGCCTGATTGCATATCCAAGGCCCCGGTCACACGGGCCAGATAACGTGTGGGGGGGAGGCATGGCTATTTGCGCTGTCGCATTCCGATCCACCATTAGGCAATCAGACGCGACGGTGGCACACTGGGGCTACCTCCATTGGCACGCGCAGCAAAGAGGACGACCCAGGGGAATAGCCGCGCGCCGGCGCGATCCCACCACAGGAGTCCATATGCAGCCCATGGAAAACCATTTGCCAGTAGGTTGTTGCAGGTACCTTTCAAATGCGCATCTTCGGCGGCATGCCACGGGTTGGCCACGGGTGCGCTACGCCTCCCAGATGTTCCAGTGTGATCGTGCCCGGAAAATCCGCCCAACTATCGTGCCTTCCGCGGGGCAAATGCTCCGTGTGAACAGGGCCCAAGTGTACTATCCACTGTGTGGCTCAGATGCCTGTGAATAATCCCGTGTTAACTCTCCACTGAAACAGGCTCCCATGTTTTTTTTAACAAAATATGTATATTGCAATCAAAATTATTTTAGTGAAACTCACTGCAATCCTAAACAGTTATATTGTTCTAAGTAGGGATGGGAACGAACCACAAAAAGGGAGCGGTGGTGCAGGCAGTAGAACGCCTGCTTTAAACATCTATGAGCAGCCATTGTGGCTGTTCGAATACCACCGTGGCCGGAGTGAGCTCCCGGCCTTCATCCCAGCTCCCGCCAACCCAGCGGGCCGAAAGCTAAATAACATCTGTGGCGAGTAGGCAAAATGGGTACCTGCCCTTAGACGGGTAGGGGGCACCCACCTCTGTCGGATAGATGGCAGTGTGGCATCGGTGGCGGCAGCATGACCACGGCGGCGGCGGCGGCGCGACATCGGCGGCGGCAACCCTGGTGGAGTAGATTGGAGCGATCCCTGGTGGCCAGAGGGAGGCAGCGAGCAACAACGAGCGACGACGGGCGGCTGAGATCGAGGCGCGCAGGCGACGACGGGCGGCTGGGATCGAGGCGCGCAGCAATGACGCAGGCACGGCGGTGCCTGTTGGACAGAGCCGGCCAGCGAAGGGGCTGTGCGCCGCGAGGTACTGCTGTGCTGTGGTCGCCGAGGAGTATCGCGAACCAGGAGGGGACCGCGCCGCGCCGACCCAGGTTGCCGAGAAAAGAAGACAAGCGCCGTGCTGAACCAAGAAGACATACTCCACCGAAAATGGGTGCTGGTAGGCTGTCCCCCCCCCCACTTTCAATGTGTGGCCCAAGATAGGGAAATTAAGTCACTAGGACGACAAAGTGTTAGCCGCCCAGAGACCCCTTCGGGGGTTAGGGCGGGGTATCAAGCCTAAGGTAAATAAAATAAAATAAAATAAAAAAATGCAGCTTGGTTCATGGTTGAACTGGGTGGTTCACTGGTGAACTGAACCAGCTTATCGTTTGTGTCTCCCAGCAAACCCCACTGACATGGATCACTGTTCCTTTAAACGGGGTTTGCAGAAAGCCAGAAAAAACAGCTGAGCAGCAGAGAGCGCCCTGCTCTCCACCACTCAGCCATTTTGGACTTTCTTCTGCAGTCCCTTTAAAGCCTGAAAATGGGGACTCAACTTTTTCCTTTCACAGTAGTATCACCTGCAGTTTAGCACATCTCTGTACCATTGGATATTGCACTACTGTGGCACTGTACCAGTCATTTGCAAATGGATAGCATTTGCAAATGGGTGGACAAGACAAACCATTGGCAAACTATTCATCATTATCATCGTGGTCGTAGTCGTATGGCAGTGTGTGTGGCATAGCCAGGCGATTGTCTGGCAGTTCTTTTAGTGTTATACACCACTAGATAGTGAGAGACGTTTCAGAGGTGGTTTGCCATTGCTTGCCCCTGGCATTCCTTGGAGGTCGCCCATCCGAATACTAGCCAGGGCCGACCCTGCTTAGCTTCCAAGATCGGACGAGATTGGGCTAGCCTGGGCTACCCAGGTCAGGACAGCAAAGGATTGTTAAAAAGGTAAAGGTACAGGTTCCCTTGCTCGAAAGCCAGTCGAGTCCGACTCTAGGGTTGCGGTGCTCATCTCCGTTTCAAAGCCGAAGAGCCAGCGCTGTCCGAAGACGTTTCCATGGTCATGTGGCCGGCATGACTAAACACCAAGGCGCACGGAACGCTGTGACCTTCCCACCAAAGTGGTACCTATTTATCTACTTGCAATTTCTTGCTTTCGAACTGCTAGGTTGGCAGGAGCTGGAACTAGAGACGGGAGCTCACTCCGTCTTGCGGCACCCGGGTCTCGAACTGCTGAACTACTGACCTTCCACAGCCTGCAGTTCAGCGTCTTAACCACTTGAGCCACCGCAGCTCCTAAAGGATTGTTACAGGGACATGTAAGGGAAGATCCTCACAACTGTTTTAACCAGAAAGAACTGCTGAGAAAATACCATATTTCACAAAAACATAATTTATTTATCTAGGACATTTTTATCCCACTTTTCCTTCAAGGTGTAGATGGCAGCATACATGGGCATCTCCTCCTCCTTTTGACCCTTTCCCAGTGTGGGGTAGTGGTTAGAGAATAAGACTAGGATTTGGGAGCCCCAGGTTCAAATCCCCACTCTGCCATGGAAGCTTGCTGAATGACCCAGGCCAGTCATCCTCTCTCTTAGCCTGACCCACCTCACAAGGTAGCTGTTTTGAGGATAAAATGGAAGAGGGGAGAACAATATTGTAAGTTGCTTTGAGATCCCATTAAGAAGAAATGCAAGGTATTAAAGAATTCTTTTAAAAACACAACCCTGTGATGTAGGTGAGACGGAGAGATTGACTGGGACCAAGGCCATCCAGAGCACTTCCATGGCAGAGTGGGGATTCGAAACCGGGTCTCTCTCAGATCTTAGCCTGACAGCTTAACCACAACACCAGGCTGGCCTCTGACAAACAAAGGAGACCTTTCAGTTTAGCTTCACAATTCATCATGGAACTACTTGGAAGAGCAAGTCCAGAAAGCAACAGAAAAGAGAGCATTTCTAGAACTAAACTTTATTGTGTTTGTGTCTGCCCCCCAAGGTTTCCCTTTCCCTTCTAAGAATGTATGACAGATAAGGTCATTGGTCAACCAAATCTGCAAGAAGAAGACAATAACCAGGAAAAAAAGATCTCTGTGATGCAACATCCTGCGCATGGATGGCCCACACTAGCAACACAGAGCAGCTAAGAGGCCCAACTGGAATGGCAAAGGCTTCTTCGTGCTGAAGGCTGGAAAAGATGGCATCTTTCAACCTCAATTGCCTTTCTAAAATTGCTATAGGACTTTAATATACTTGGAACCAAACTTGTTGGGAACAAAGGGAGAGCAGGAGATATTTATGGGGTACACCTCCTACCTCTTGCTCCTCTTTGGAGTCATCATTGGCTCAGAGACTCACAAAATCTGCAGGTCTGGTTTAAGTAGGAGGTAAGGGCCTCCTACTGGCCTGGGTCCCCCGCTCCCTGCTACCATTCAATAGGCCAGCAGGAGAAAAATGAGATGAGGGAATTGGTGTCCTTCCATGTTGTGATGTTCCTTCTGGAATGAATAGGAAGTGATATCAGCACACCAGGGTAATGTTCTAGGATTTGTCCAAAATTCTATGGTAAAACCATACAGTGTCGACCCCATGCTAAAGCATTACCCTGATGTGCTGACATCACAAGAAATGTTCTCTCACCAGAGAAAAGCTTGCCATGTTTTCAAGCCAAGTAAAGGGTTAAAGCGAGTGAGTATTCATTCTAGAGGGGCTGCCAGCTGTTACCGGCACCCTCAGATTCCAGGCATCATGCGGGGTGAATGCATGAGACCAAAATGAGGTGGGTGAATTCACTGGCCCCTAAGAGCAACCTGGGCCTGGGAAATTTTGTTCCCTCCATTTCTTTTCCCCCTTGGTGACCCTTATTTCTTCCACACTAACATATTTTGTCACTCATATTTCCCTATCGCTTTGGGTGCCCCCCCCTTTCCACATGTGGTTTGCTCCCTCTGGGACTACTAGAGGGAGCATAACACATGGGGGGGGGGGAACCCTGAAGCAATAGGGGCAAACGAGTGACAAAAATGTCAGTGCGGACTTGGCCCTTGTCTACAAGTAAGCTGACAAGTTTTGTCCGTACTTTGTTCCCATACAAGGCTGTTTACAGGGTAGGGTTGCCAAGTCCGTCCTCATTGCGGAGTGGGGGACTCCTGGGTTGATCCCAGACCGCGCACCGCATCGCATCCACGTCACCAGGAAGTGACATGACGCCGCCGGGCATGCTGGGGGTGGGACCACAACCATCTGAGGGGAAAACATAGAGTTTTCCCTCGGATGACCGTGGCCCCGCCCCCAGCATGCCCGGCATGGTCACATCACTTCCTGGTGATGTGCACGTCGGGGTGGAGTTCTCCCCGGGGCCTGATCTGGCTGCGGCGGGGAACGGGCCTCTGGGGCAGGGGTTTCCCCACCCCCTGGAGGGACTTGGCAAGCCTATTACAGGGTAACGCAAACATATGAGAGAATCTTAGCCCCAGTGATTTACGATCTGGATTGTGACCAGGAGAGATGGAGAATTAGCAGGGAATTAAAACTCAATGCCACTTGATCTACAGACATTAACAAAGGTTCATGCACATTTCTGTGCTATAAAAAGCTTTATTCTGTTGGTTTTGGCAGGACAACCCTTTTCTATAGTTTTTTAAAGCTCTTTGCAAACCCCCATGTGATTAAATGCATGGCCTCAGATCTAGCTTTACCCTTCATCAGAGATACGGCACCACCTCCTGCTTGAATTGCCATCCCGAGGAGGGCAACTAGTGGGGAATTTGGGTGTGTGTGTGTGTGCAGGGACCTTCCTCTTCCCACAATCCCAGCCTCATGATGTCACTTCTGGTGTGAACAGTGCTTGTGGTTTCCTTTTTTGTTGTTCTTCCAGGACAGTGTGATGAGTTCCTATCCTTCCTCCTTGCATGCTCCTCCTCTTTAAAGGTGTGTGTGTGTAGTGGAATGGACATTTTTTTGGCAACCCCAACTCTGGTTTGAGAAATTCCTGGAGATCTGAGGGTTTGTAGAGGAGGAACCTCAGTGAGATATAATGGTGTAGAGCCCGCCCTCCAAAGCAGCCATTTTCTCCAGGGGACCTGATCGCTCCAGTTTGGAGCTCAGCTGTAATTCCAGGAGAACACCAGGTTCCACCTGGAGGTTGGCAGCCCTATACATTTGAAGCATTCCCATTTTGGATCTTGAGCTAAAGATTTCCCAACCAAAATGTGAATCCATAATCGTGCATTGCATCTTCCAAATCCAAAACTTGCACTGAGAAATAAGGAAATCCACCGGATTCCAAATATCTGTGCAGATTCATTCCACTTCTTTCTGGGAGTCATCTTGCAGAGTCTTTATGTTCCTTGGTGCAGCGGTCCTTGTTTTTTGGCATTCTGTCTGAGCAACATTAACTTGGTATTTACCTTGAAGATATGAACTCGAGTACTCTCCAGCTCCTTCTCCTTCATCATTGTTGGTTGGACTTTGGCAGCAGGTCCAGCGGCACCAGGGTACTAAAGTCTGTAGTCTGAGGCGCATACGGTTCCAACAGTCAGTAAAAGTTTGACGGATGGCCTTGGAGGAGAAGTAGAAGATGACAGGATCTATGGAGGCATTGAAGGCACTGAAGAGGAAACCTTCCATTCTCCAGGGAGGTCCCTTGTTCTGTATGAAGCCCACGATGTGGGAAACGTTGAAGGGGCCAAAGCAGATGACAAAACTGACCAAAGTGGCCACGGCCAGGCCCACGGCTCGTTGCTTCTTGCAGGCTGGGAAGTTGGGCAGGGAGTTCAGGATCTGGATAACTTTCACATAGCAGAAAAGAGTGATGATGAAAGGGAGGCAGAAGAAGACGAGGCAGATTTCCAGGCGGACAGGGAGGATGACGTCAGGGGAGAAATTCTCATAGCAATGGGAGGCATTAGAGGAGTTTGGATGGCTCCCCTTTGGATCTTGGTGTTTGGCAACGTAGATAATGCCGTAATGGGAGATGACCAGCAACCAGATGAAGATGCTGGCCATGATTGCATAGGCTGGCCTGCGGTTCAATTTATACCTGATAGGATGTCCAACAGCCAGGTAGCGATCCACGCCAACTGCTGTGAGGAAAAGGATACTGGTGTAGACGCTGCCATAGAGGAAGTAGCTGGTGAGCGGGCAGAGCAGAGGAGAGAGAGGCCAAATCATGTAGGAGGTGACCTCGATCATTTTGAAGGGGAGAAAAAGGAGAAGGAGAATGTCAGAAACAGTAAGGTTGAACAAGAGGATGTCTATGGGGGCTGGCTTCTTGCGGACTTTCATTATCTTGGACATGTTCAGCAGTAATGTGTAGAAGGCCAGGAGGTTGGAAGGGAGGCCAGTCAGGAGGATGAAGAGGCAGGCAACAAGGTCCACAGCCTCCAGGACCATCATCTTAGCTTCTCTAAGGGAAGGAAGGGATTATAAGATATCAAAATATATCCAGAGAAGAGATGCTCCCGAACTCTGTAAGGAGCTACGGACGTATGAAGCTGCCTTATATTGAAATACTCTTGGTCCATCCAAGTCATTATTGTCTGCTCATACTGGCCGTGGCTCTCCAGAGTCTCAGGCTGAGGGGATTCCACTCAGCCTCCATCATGTCCACTAGCTCATGCCCAGCACAATTATTTAGGGTAATTAGATCTTTGACATCCCTCATGGAAAGAAATAAAAAAGTTAGTACTTTGGCCATTAGCTGTGAGGCAATTCCAAGCTTTTTTGTGGACAAAGTTTTGTTGCTGTCTCGTGACCTACCCGCCAATGTTGATACAGAAGAAGAAGAGAAGAGATTGGGTTTATACCCCGCCCTTCGCTCGGAGTCTCAGAGCGGCTAACAACCTTCTTTCCCTTCCCCTCCCCACAACAGACACCCTGTGAGGTAGGTGGGGCTGAGAGAGCTCTGACAGAAACTGCTCTTTTTCAAGAACAGCTCTGACAGAACTATGGCTTACCCAAGGTCATCCAGCAGGTGCAAGTGGAGGAGTGGGGAATCAAACCCAGTTCTCTCAGATTAGAGTCCGCGCACTTAACCACTACACCAATTTGGCTGCCTTTGGATTCAGTTTTTGACAACTTCAGCCTGCTTTCTTCTGCTGATGTTGACAGGATCCTGGGTGCTGTTAGGCCAACCGCATGCCTTTTGGATCTGTGTCCCTCATGGCTGGTGAAAGCCGGCGATGAGAGGATACGGGGCCCACTGATAGACATTACCAATCTGTCCCTGGAGACAGGGGTCAATCTAGATGGTCTGAAAGAGGCTGTGGTGGTACCACTCTTGAAAAAGCCATCTCTGGATCCTTCTGATCCTTCTGATCCTGCCAATTACTGCCTGGTTTCGAACTTATCGTTTCTGGGTAAGGTAATTGAGAGAGCAGTAGCTGAGCAGCTCCAGAGCTTCATAGATGACACATCAGCACTGGATCCATTCCAGTCCGGCTTTTGCCCCAGCCACAGGATGGAGACAGTGCTGGTCGCCCTGACAGATGATCTCTACAGACAGCTGGACTGAGGCAGCTCAGCACTGCTGCTGTTGCATGATCTCACAGCAGCATTCAACACAGTCGATCGCAATCTTTTGACCCACTGCCTTGCCAACGTGGGAGTCTGTGGGGTAGCCCTGAAATGGTTCTTCTCTTTTCTCCTTGATCGGGGACAGAGGGTGGCACAGGGAGAGAGGGTGTCGACTAGGTACCCCTTAACATGTGGGGTGCCTCAGGGGGCAATCCTCTCTTCAATGTTATTTATCACCTATATATGTCCCCTTGCCCAGCTGGTGTGGAGTTTTGGGCTGGGGTCTCATCAGTATGCTGGCAACACCCAGCTATACCTGTTATTGGATGGCCGCCCAGATACCGCCCCACAAAATTTGACCGTGGGTTTGGACCCTATGGTGGGATGGTTCAAAAAGAGTAGGCTGAGTCTGAATCCAACAAAGGCAGAGGTTCTATGGCTGGGGCCCCCCTTAGGCTTGGGGCATAGACTTCCCGCTCTTGACGGGGTGCCATTAACACTGGCACAATCTGTCAAGAGTTTGGGCATGGTCCTGGAGGCCTCCTTCACTATGGAGGCCCAGGTCACAAATATTGCCAGGCTGGCATTTCTCCACCTGCAACTAGCCCCTTTCCTGTTGCACCCTGACCTAGCCACAGTAATCCATGCAATGGTCACTTCCAGGCTAGACTACTGTGACTCACTCTATGCTGGCCTGCCCTTGAGACTGGCCCAGAAACTCCAACTGATCCAGAATGTGGTGGAGCGAGTCCTGATGGGGCCATGGATGGCACATATACAACCTGTGCTGCAGCAGCTACAATGGCTTCCGGTGGAGTACTGAGTCAGTTTCAGAGTTTTGGTATTGACCTTTAAGGCCGTGAGCAGTCTGGGAGCCACGCATCTTCGGGACTGCCTCCTCTGGTATGTCCCCAGGAGAGCATAGCACTCTGCTGAGAACAACTTACTGGTGATCCCTGGCCCCAAAGATAGCTGGCTGTCCTCGACCATAGCCAGGGCTTTCTTGACCCTGGCTCCAACCTGGTGGAACTCTCTGCAGAACACTGCAATTCCACAGGGTCTATAAGGCAGAGATGTCCCACCAGGCTTTTGGTTGAGGACAGCAGTGGTTTTCCATCATGGCTGGCACTCTCCCCTTTTTCTTCCATATTCTCAGGGCTATTTTTGGGCAGGAACGCACAGGAACGCACAGGAACGGAGTTCCGGCTGGCTCCCGAGTTGGCCACGCCCAGCAGGAACTCATTAGCATAATAGGCCATGCCCAAAAGCAGAAACTCATTAGGAGTGGCTACATTAGGGGCGTGTGGCCTAACATGCAAAGGAGTTCCTGCTACAAAAAAGCCCTGGGTTTTGACAACAAACAAGGTAAACAGAATAAGAAGCAAAAGGTGGGTGTGTCTGGATGACCACACTTCTGCAAACATGGGGTGTGTGGCCTAATATGCTAATGAGCTGTGCTTTCAGGGGTGTGGCCTAATAAGCTAAGGAATTTCTGCTGCTGGGTGTGGCCTATTATGCTAATGAGTTCCTGCTGGGCTTTTTCTACAAAAAGAGCCCTGCATATTCTTCCATTTCTGCCTCCTTTTTACCCCACCTACGAGGCCGCAACACAATCCAGTATGGGTTTGAGAACAGATTAGTAACACCATTTTGAGATTAGTTTAAAGATGTAAGGAATGTTATTTATTAACTTTAATTTTGTCTTCTCTCTGTTGTTTCTAACTTTTGTTGTACATCGCCCAGAGCCCTGTGCATACAGGGATTGGGTGATTCACAAATTTAAAGTATGTATGTATGTATGTATAAATAAATAAATAAATAAATAAATACGTAATATGCAAGATCCTCCTAGCTCCTGATAATAATGGGGCTCTGGCATTCTGCACCAACTGCAGTCTCCAAGTTGACTTGGAGGGGAGATGAATGCAGAGTGCATTACAGTAGTCTAGCCTTGATGTTACTATGGTGTGGATCTCTCCATGCACTTAAATTTTAAAACTGAAATCTGGAAAAAAATAACAACACCTAACATTCAATCTTTGAATTGTGATTTATTTTTTTGCCAAATGTCAAACGTGTGCAAAATTTCATCAAACTGTGACCTCGCGTTGAGAATGTTAACTTATTTCATTAGAGTGTGTGACTTCGCGTCGAGAATGTTAACTCATTCCTACACGATCCCATCAGTGAAACCTAACAGCGAGTCTACATATTACATACCAACAGATTTAGCAAATCAACCTGTCTATAGCTACACCCACTCATGGTTGGATATTGTTTGCAACTGAATTTTCCAATGTGGACATGTCAATTGAGCTGCAAACGATTACTAGAGTGCAAAAATACCACGTGCATCCCAGATCTATCTGTCTGTCTTTCTAAATATTAATTCCAGAAGATTCCCCCATCTTACGTGTGTTCTAGATTGACAGCTGCTCCATTCAGTCTCCCAGGAAAAGAGCAATTGCAGCCTTCCAAGGATGTCCCAGTCGAAGGTCTACTTTCTGCCTTCCGAAAGCAGTCAGTTGAATCTGGTCAAATGCACTGTAAAAATCCAGTGCACTGCAGGGAACACAGCAGGCTGCTCTGTCATATTAGGAGGAAGCCAGCCACTCAGGGGCAAAGGAACTTGGGAAGAAATGATCAGCGATTACTGCTTTACCTAGAAACTGCTGGAACAGTCAAGAGGAACTCACGTTGAATGACATTCTTACCAGCAATTGTTTTTTCTTCAGAACTTCAAAAAATGTTTTAGATCTTTGCATTTACAAGTCCCAGCTGATGCTGGTCAGCATCACCGACGACCACTTGCTAATTTTGGCAGACTGAGCTGCTGTTACTGGCTCGGCACGCGAGGACTGCTTGGAAAAAACAAAACCCAAAACCACACCTTGACCAGAGCCACTATCATCTATTATGGGACCTGTCCCACTGCTAAACAAAACACTATGCTTCTATTAAAAAGGATTGCTCTGTAAAAATATTTGCACACCTGTGGCAATCAGGGCCAATTGTCTGCAATCCATAGACTCTGGATTACAAAACGGTGACATGACAAGCCCCTGGCAGCCAGAGGTTGCAGCTTGCTAGGTGCTTGGCCACTTCCCTATTTTTGTAGTTCCAGGAACTAAGAGTTCTGGCCACTCCTTGTGCCTTTTAGCACCTGGTAGATCTGGCAAAACCCTTTTTTTCACAATGATGGAATTTGCCCTGTCACATCTTCATGTCTGTAGCTGAAGTAGCTCCTGAACACATCAGAGCAGTGTCTGGTGGTCCAATTGAAAAGGATCGGTGAGTCACAGGAAGTAATCTCAGCCCATGTCAACATGGACAAACAAGTAGATTTACAATTCAGAGGTTAAGGTTTCGCATTCATTGTGTGAAGATGAATTTAGGAGCCAAGGAATCAAAGTTCCAGATTTGCATGGGGGAAAATAAGATAATATGCCAGCTTTTGAATCATTGTGAATGTTTGCTTCAAGTCTGCCTTAGAACCAGAGTCCAGAACTGTTTTGGAGCTCTGTGCATCACACTTGCTGTGGAATGGTCAGAGCTCTGGCTGCACAAGTATTTGAAGTCTGGTCGAAGAAGGTTTCTGTCTGGGCACCAGCTCCTTTGTGTCCCCTCTGAAGATGTGGACTACAGAGTTGGTCAGCTCCGGCTCCTTCATGTTCGTCTGTATGTTCACAGGAGGTGATGTCACTATGGTGCGCACACTTAGCGTGCACACCAAAAGACCCCAGAAAGCAGCCTGGAGCCCCCCACTGGCAGATGGTAAGGACCTGGCAACCCTAAATATCTCTCACTGAGCTTCATATATGAACAAAAATTTGAACTCAGGACTTCTTGGTTCCCTCTGGCATCAGTCTAACATCCTGTGGCTCTCAGAAATTATGGCAACCAGTGACAATACAGTTGCCATAGTTGTTTTGGCTGTTTCTGACACATTATCTCTATATTCTTTTGATAGTTCCATACCTTGCTATAGCAGATGCAAAGGAAGTCACTGCCTTGATTATTTTAGGTTCAAATTTGAATGCGTATCTTCTAATGATACACATGTACGATATAGGGACTCAATTCGCAACAAACCTTGAAGCTCATCAAGAAGAGTGAAGAGTGAAACTGTTTTAAAGGACCTCTCTGTACAGTCAAATTTAAAAAGCAAAACCTCAAAGAGTTCTGAAATTTCCCCATTGAATTGTGAAATGTTACCTAATTTCAAATGTGTGCAGAATTTCATTTGAGCTCAACTCTGTATGATACAAGATAGAAGGAAGACAGTTTCCCCAAGAACCTCAGTGCAACCATATGGCAGATTTTCATTCCCTATTAGATTCCTCTAAGGATCCTATTTTAATACATATCAAGACATTTTTTCAAATGACGTGACTTATTAATTGATTCCAGAGTTACATTATTTTGTCTAAAAACCTATGGGATAATTAGACTTCCTAAAATGAATTAATGAATTAATTAAACCCAGAAGCAATTTCTAATCTTACTTGTATCCTAGGCTTGCAGGCATCTACTCTGTCTCCAAGGATGTGAGGAGTCACCGTCTTCTACAGATGATCCTGTGGATAGCAAGTCTACTTTGTGTCTTCCAAAAGCCATTGGATAGACATGTTCATATGCACTGAGATGGTCCTGGAGCATCTGTTTAGTTTAGGAAAGGCTACCTACTTATGTAGCATTTTGGAGGAGGAATCAGGAAGTCAACCTGTTACTTAGAACTGAAAAAGGAACCGGGGAAGCATTGCGAGCTGACACTTGTGATGCGTAACTTATTAGAATGGTTGAAGGAAGGATTTCCTAAAAAAATATATCAATTTCATAGAATCATAGAGCTGGAAGGGATCTCCAGGGTCATCTAGTCCAACTCCCTGCATGATGCAGGGAATTCAAAAATACCTCCCCCCTACACACCCCAGTGACCCCTGCTCTATGCCCAGAAGAGGGCAACCCCCCCACACACCTTCCAAGATCCCTGGCCACACTGGCCTGGAGAACAATTGCTTCCTGAACTCAAAGTGGCAATCAGCATTTTCCTGGGCATGTAAGAAAAATCAATTTCTTAAAAAACAAAACAAAAACCCAAACCAAACCATGGCCTGTGTCCTTCAGATACATTAGATCTTCAACTCCTGAACTATGGACATGTTGGAGAACATGAAGTTAAGGTAACAGGTGGATTGCCTAATGTCACTCCTGTCAGTTTCTGGAAAATGGAACCATAGGGGGTTCCCTGAATTATGTTTTTTTTTTAATGTGTTCCTTTTATTGTTCTGAGTGGAACACTGGCTTCCTGCATCCTCTAAAACATCGCATAAACCTACTATCCTTCCTGTACTGAACAGAGCCTTCAGGGTTTTTGCGGTATGTGTTCGAATATGTCTATCCACAGGTATTTGGAAGAAACAACATAGACTCATAGATGGATTTATGCACATGCTAAGGAATAGGGGTGTGCAAAAAAAATAAAATAACCAGCCCATTCAGATTCAGTCGAATCGGGCAGAATCAATTTCGGCTGGCAGTAAGATTCGGGCTCTACTGGTAGCAGGAGCTCCTTTGCATATTAGGCCACACACCCCTAGTGTAGCCAATCCTCCAAGAGCTTACAGTAGCCCCAGTAAGAAGAGCTCTATAAGCTCTTGGAGGATTAGCTACACTAGGGGTGAGTGGCCTAATATGCAAAGGAGCTCCTGCTACCAGTAGAGCCCCAGCCAATTGGGGAGTCTTGGACAGACGACTGTCAATTTCAGCTTCCTATGGGCCATTGAAGTCAATGGCAAAAACATAGGGTATATTCTGGGGGATGGAGGGGAGGGGGATTGAGGGAGAAGCTCCAAACTCGCAGGGTAGCTGCTGGAGTCTCTCTCCAAGATACCAACCAAGTTTCAACAGCATTGGATCGGGGGTCCAATTCTACGTGCCTTCAAACAAGTTGCCCCTATCCCCTCCATTGTTCTCTATGGTGGGGGGAAAAGTTACTTACTACTAAGGAAGCAACGGTTTAAGGCTTCAGATTAAGGGGGGAGGACTTTATTTTTTTAACTGCAAAAATAATTTTAAAAATAATTTTTAAAAAAACACATTTTGGCGGTAAATATTGTGGGTCTCGTAAGCATAAAGGTAAAAAGTAAATGTTTCCCTTGCTCGAAAGCCAGTCAAATGCTGTCTGAAGATGTTCTCGTGGTCATGTGGCTGGAGGCGCACAATGTAGCCTAATTCCTCAGCATGTCTTAATCTGGCCCTGTGTGGTTTACCTGTTGAATCACCTGTAGAAGGCTGTGGTTCTTCCCTTTCTTGGAGACCAAGTGGAAAGTGAACTATTTAGAATACAGGTAAGATTGGAAATTGCTTTCAGAAGGAGAATGCCTTTGTAGTATGTATTTCAGCATGTGTCCACGTCAGGTCCACCATTCTCCAACAAAGAGGAAGGCGAAGAGCTTCCAAAATGTTTAAACTGATGTTCTTAGGAACAGTCTTCCACTTTTGCATCATCATGCATGGTTAAGTTCCAATGAAACTTGGCTCACATTTGAAATTGGGCAACATTGCACCACTGAAAGGGAGAGTTTCAGAGCTTTTTGAGCTTTCACTTTTCAAATCTGACTCTATGGGAGGATCTTTTCAAACAACTTCAGTTTTAACTCTTCTTGATGAATTTCAAGGCAATCTTGTAGCTACCTCTATAATCCTGTGATGTTGGGAACTGGAAATGATGGTGGTGGTGGTGGTGGTGGTGGGGAACTGAATTACAAGGATGAGCATTTGAATTTGGACCTAAGTCGCAAGGGCGGTGACTTCTTTTGTATCTGCTGAAGCAAGGTATGAATCCGTCCCCCAAATATCCAGCTCAATGGCCTACAAAAGCCAAAATGGCTGGTAACTGAAACTGAATTATTGTGAGTTGCCATCATTTCTGAAGGGCTGCAGAATGTTTATGATGAGACCGGGGGTCACTTCGTATAAAAAGAGGTGCAGGAGCTCATTAGCATAACATTAGCACAATTCATTTGCATATGCCACACCTCCTGACATCACCGGAAGTGTGTCAGAAGGCAACACCCACCGCTCAGGCTCCACTGGACTGTTTTGGATTGCTAGCTATTGGGGGGGGGGGGAACGTGCAGATCTGCCCTCACAGAGGAGGGAGAGCTTGTACCTGAATAAAACTTGGTCTTAAAGGTGCCACTGGACTGTTTTGGACCGGGGGCCCAGGGGGAGCTCTGCAACTTACCTGGCTGCTTTTTGCTCTGACTGAGGGCTGCCGGGAGCAGGGGGTGGGGCTTGTTGCATGTGCCCGCCCCCTGGGCTCTTTACTGCCGGAGCTCCGCTCCTGTGCACCCCTGCAGGAAATGACCCCTGGATGAGACCAGGGATCACCAGAACATCCTGAGTTCAAATGTTTGTTCAGACATGAAGCTCAATGGGTGACTCTGGCTTTGCTATCTGCCTCACTTCCACCAACAGAGCCACCGTGGTATAGGGGTCAAAGTGTCAGCCTATGAACCGGGAGAACCACATTGGAATCCCCACTCTGCCATGGTGAACCTGGGACAGTCACACACACTCAGCCTAACCTACCTCACAAGGGTGTTGTTGTGAGGATAAAATGGAGGAGAGGCGAAGGATGTTAAGCCACTTTGGACCTTCTTTGAGGAGAAAGGCAGGGTATAAAAGAAAAGAAACTGATAAAGGATTAAATGGACGTAAATAGGGGTGCCCTAGGTATACCCCGCTAAATTACTTGTTTGGAGCAAGGTCCAGTCAGTTCTCAACATGTTTAACCTCCTTTGTTGATCCTAAAAAGAGAGATAGGCATTGGCATATGTTGCTCATACTTGAGGCCATCTCAAAGTGTTTTGAATTTTCTGGATTGTGTCCAGTATCCAATATTCAACAGTTTTGTTTTGTGCTGCGGATTCAGAGTCAGGAGCTTTGGTTTGGTACAGAGGCTCGAGGCTAGGGTTGTCAGCTCCGAGTTGGGAAGTACCTGGAGATTTTGGGGTTGGGCCCCGAGGAAGGTGTGGTTTGGGGAGGGGAGGGACTTTAATGGGGTACAATGCCACAGAGTCCATCTTCCAAAAGCAGCCGTTTTCTCTGTCACCTGGAGATCCGTTGTAAGAGTGTGAGATCTCTAAATCCCAGGAACATGTGTTCCTGAGATGCCCATTATATAACGAAGCTCGCACAAAACTTATTGGCCCTCTCTTGGTTGGCTCCTCAGATCAGGATAAGATAGAGAAATTGCTTTCAAATTCTGACCATATAGCGCTACATCAGATAGCGAAATTTTGTTTTTTGGTTGTAAAAGCTCATCAGCATCCAGGCAGCCACTTGGGTTAGGATTGTTTGTTTTTAATCTAATCGATCTTTTTTTCTTGTTATTTTATCTTTTAAAGACTAAATTCTGTCCATTATTGCGCCGGATTTTTGGTTTTAGAGTTTAAAATGCTTGTACAATTTTATTTCTATTTAACCTTGTTTTATATTAATGGATTCACCATCTGGATACTTTTGACACTGTAATCTATTTATATGATAAATATTTACAGGTATGGTTTTATATTGCTGGCTATGCGCTGTAATAATAAATTCATTCATTCAGTGTGAGATCTCCGGCCATTACCTGGAGGTTGGTAACCCTACTTGGGGCTGATGCAGTTCCTTTATCACTTTAATGAACCCGTTCTTAGAGCCCAATGGCTTTGAACAGCTCACGCTGCTGGGCCAGATAAATTAAAATCCGCTAAATATCAACCCTCCTAGATGAAATTACAAAAAAGAACTGTCCTCAGTCCTTGGTAGTGGAAAGCACCGTCAAGCAACAGCTGATTTATGGTGACCAGTGTTCCCTCTAAGCTGAGTTAGTGTGAGCCAGCTCATAGTTTTTTAGCCTCTGACTCACACATTTTTTGTCTTAATTCAGGAAGGATGGCTCCAGAGTAAACTAATTTATGCAGCAGCCAAATTACTCGCTCACAACTTTAATGCCAGTAGCTCACAAAGTAGAATTTTTGCTCACAAGACTCCACAGCTTAGAGGGAACATTGGTGACCCCAAAGGGTTTTCAAGGTAAGAGGCGTTCAGGAGTGGTTTGCCATTGACTGCCTATGTGTAGCAAGCCTGGACTTCCTTGGTGGTCTCCCATACAAATACTAACCAGGGATGACCCTGCTTAGCTTCTGAGATCTGGTGAGAGTGGGCTTGCACAAGCAAATTAGAATAAGAAAACAAATGCTGGACAATTCCCACCCACCTCAATTCATTGCAGCTCTACTGCATGGGTGTATATGTGTGCGTGTGAGGAAAGGTTGCACTTAGAAGAGAGGGAAGTGACACAGTGCGATTCTTAAAACTGAAAGTAGATCAGAGCAAAAAAAAAAGTAATCCACAGTGGTCCTCATGAGCGTTAAACTGGGGAGAACTGATGTGGTTTGTGTGATTCATTCACTGATGCTAGCTTTGGTTTCACCGATAGCTTATGTGCCCATATTAATACTCTGGGTTTTTCCCCAGTGTATGCCCTCTTTTTGGAGACCTGCTGTTCCAGTGACTGCTAAGTCAGCAGATTTTGAATGAGAAGATCCTGAAGGACAGCTTGATTATACGACACAAGTTCCCTTGTGATGCACAGCTGCAGGAATCCATGGAGCGTATTCTAGATTACCTTCATTTGGGGACAACTGGCTGTTAGCCAAGCCTCACCAGTATTCTTCATGAAACAGATGCCCGAGAACATTAACCAGTTTCCTGTGCAACACCCGTGGGTTCTGTGGCTGATAAGCTATTGGAAACTGTTCGACAAAGATAGGAAGGTGTAAAAACCACTAAAGTATGTCATGTCTAATGATTGGGTTAACTATTTTTTTTTTTTTGCTATGACAATAGAGCAGAATCGAAGTCCTATGGGAGAGAGAACAACCTTTGCTGAACAATGCAGGAGAAGACCACAAGTGAAGTCTTCACCTCAGATTTCCCTGTAAGATGTAGGAAAGAAATTGCCTGACTTGGTTCAGATAGCTAATGATCCCTTCTTTCCTTTGCAGAAGCTGAGAGGACAGCCTTGGAGACCGCCGTTCTTGCATCTTCCTCTTTACCTTCCTGATTGGATTCACCTAGCTTACACCCCCCAAAATTACATCAACACCACGTTTCTCTCCTGCTATATGCTGATGACACCATCCTTTTAGCTAGAACACCTGTTGGCCTTAGAAGAGCTCTTAAGAGATTTTCAGATTTCTGCATAAAGAAGAAACCGGAAATAAATTACCAAAAGACCAAAGTCATGGCCTTTGGACCAAGACAAAAGAAAACGATTTGGACCATCAATGGACATTCCCTTGAGCAGGTTTCCTGCTTTAAGTATTTAGGTATGGTCCTCCAATGTCAGGGGCCAAAAAAGCCCATTTATAACATGTAGCAACCCAAGGTGAAAGAACTGCGAATGCCACTCTTAAATTTTATCATACAAAGGGGGCACATTATGTTCCAGCAGCCCAAAACCACAAATGCTTTATGGCACCTTCATTGGTCCTTCAGCATCTAGTTTCACTTCCCTTGAGAGGGTCCAGACTAAATTTCTCAGAGCAGTTCTACAGGTCCTGAGATGCGTGCCGAATGCATTACTATGATTAGAAACGGGCACTCTGAAAATGGAAGCTAAAATTACTCTGAGCTTGCTTCAGTATTGGCTTAAAATAAATTTCCAGCCAATGGGGCTAATTCATTTGCTCTTGTTGGACAATTTTCAATCAAAATGGTTAAAATAAGTTCATAACGAACTGCATGTTCTTTGCACATTGTGAGGTTTATTCAAAAAGAAGACCT
This sequence comes from Gekko japonicus, assembly GCF_001447785.1. Taxonomy (NCBI): domain Eukaryota; kingdom Metazoa; phylum Chordata; class Lepidosauria; order Squamata; family Gekkonidae; genus Gekko; species Gekko japonicus. The sequence continues at coordinate 76,737 of NW_015159812.1, forward strand.
TCCTTGGACAGTGGAAGTTTCCCTCCTCGAGACCCTCAGTAATTCTGTGGATCCTTTCATCTTCTTCTCTTCCAAGGTGGCACAGTGGGTATATCCCACTGTCTTAACATCTGAACTGTGTTACTTCAAGCCCCGCGCTGGTGTGAGCAGCCAGCCTGTTGTCCCCAGCTCATCATCCACCCAGCGATTCGAAAGCTTCAGCGAGTAGATAAAATGGGAACCACTCCTTAGAGAGGGTGGGCACACCAATCTCCCTTGTGGGAGGGCATTAGCTGATGGTCGGATGTCCTGGTCAAGGCTTGTAAGGCGAAACAGCTTCTTGGCTACGAAAAGAACTCCTGCAATGGATGTTCCGGCCAGACGGTGGCAGTGTGGCGATGGACATACGGGTCCTGAAGCCTGGCCAGCAAGCAGCCGTGTGGGAAAATGACGGAGCCAGCCAGAAGACGTCTACACCGGGCAGTGACGGCGCGTGCAATTAAAATGAATATATGTTGTCTTCCCTATCCCCTACAAATATTGTTAGTCCCTTGTCTATATTGAGTAACTGTACATCGCTTTGAGCCCACTGGGGAAAGCGATTAATAAATGGAAAGTATTATATTAAGGCCATCCAACAGATCTTGAGTGATTGTTGGAGCGGCGTGTGCCAGAAGCTGCAGGCTGTGATTCCCTGCTCTAAACATCCCACAGATGCTGATGAAGGAGCAGATGCCAGCTGATTCTCTAGTTTACATCTACAGCTGCTGGTGCAATCTTGGGTCAGTTACAAGATCTCTCAGAGAGAGCAGCTCTCTCATAGCTCTCTCAGCCCCACCTCCCTCACAGGATGTCTGTTGTGGGGAGAGGAAGGGAAGGAGATGTTAAGCCGTTCTGAGACTCTGAGTGAAGGGCGGGGTATAAATCCAATCTCCTCCTCCTCCTTCATTTGAGTTCACGTTTGCAGATATTATAATTTAAGTCGACCTTATTTGTAATGGAGTTCTGTCTTTTAAAATGCTTTCTTATTTGAACCAAGCTAGATGTCATGGGAGTGGGGCCACGGTGGCTTTGAGGTTAAGACATGGAGCTGCAGACCGGAAGGTCTGTAGTTAGGTAGTTTGAGACCCTAGTGCCACGTGATGGCGTGAGCTCCCTTCTCTGGTCCCAGCTCCTGCCGATCTAGCTGTTCAAAAGCAAGAAATTGCAAATAGATAAATAAATACCACTTTGGTGGGAAGGTAACAGCATTCCATGGGCCTTGGTGTTTAGTCATGCTGGCCACATAACCATGGAAACTTCTTTGGACAGCGCTGGCTCTTCAGCTTGGAAATGGAGATGAGCATCGCCCCCTAGAGTTGGATTCAACTGGCTTTTGAGCAAGGGAAACCTTTACCTTTACCTTATACATCATGGGAAACTTATAGCCCCCACTGCCTTACATTTACTGCCAGGTCCCACTGATGATCTGCAGCTGAGAAAGATGTCCTTGAGAGAACAGCTCTGACAGAACTATGGCTTGGCCAAGGTCATTCAGCAGCTGCAAGTGGAGGAGTTGGGAATCAAACCCCGTTCTCCCACGCACTTAACCACTACACCAAAAGAGGGAAGTAGTCAAGCACTCAGTAAACTGCAATCTCTGACTTCCTTAGGCTTGTCATAGTTTTGTAAGCCAGAGTCAATGGAATTAAGAGAATTTGCCCTGGTTGCAACAGGTGTATAAATATATTTTTTTTCAGGGCACTCTATTTTAATGGAATAAGAAGTGTAGTGAGTTGTGTTTTTTAAATAGTGGAGCAAGCCCTGTAATTGCCTCTTCATCAGGAATGAAGGGTGTACTACTTTGATCGCTAGGCATGGAGCGTGCCCTGGATAAAGTGTATGATATGTCTTTGCACTAATCTGACTTTCTGAATTTTGTTCAGCACTTTTGAGCAGCTGCAGAAGAGGGGAGGAAGAGGCAGAAGTCAGCAGGTTCTGCACACTGTAAGATCCACTGGGCCACTTCCTGATTGTGGCTTTGCTTGAGGTACAGTTTTTTCCAAGCAGCCCTCGTTTGCAGAGCCCAAAACAGCAGAAGTTTGATCTGCCAAACTTAGCAAGTGGACATCGATGATGCTGACCAACATCAGCTGGAACTTGTAAATGTGCCCCGGAGAGTCTTGTGCTCTGCAGAGCAACATCTACTGGCAGCCCCTGGCCCAAAAGATGTCCGCTTAGTCTCAACCAAGGCCAGGATCTTTTCTGCCCTGGCCCCGGCTTGGTGAAACCTGCTCCCATCTCAGATCAGGGCCCTGCAGGACATTACAGTCCCACAGGGCCTGCAAAATGGAGCTGTTCCGCCAGGCCTTTGGCTGAGGTAGTGGACGTTCAACCATCTTGGCCTCCCTGGCCCACAGTAATTTATTATTTGACTAAATTCCACAGAAGGCATTATGGACTCCTCTGGAGTTGTTGTTGTTGTTTTAGTCGCCACCCTGTTCTGATTGTTTTAGATTTGGCTTTTTGTTGTTGTTGTTGTTCAGTCGCACAGTCGAGTCTGACTCTTCACGATGGACCACATCACACCAGGCCCGACTGTCCTCTGTTGTCCTCTGGAGTTTGCTTAATTTCATGTTCGTTGCATCTATGACACTGTCTAACCATATCATCCTTTGCCGTCCCCTTCTTCTTTGAACTTCAGTCTTTCCCAGCATCAGGGTCTTCTCCAGTGAGTGCTCCCTTCTCATTTGGTGGTTAGAAAGCCAGTTTTGATCATTGTAGGAAAAAATGATGAATAAATAATAATTGTTCATTAACCTTCTTCATTAAGGATTGTGCTGCTGGGCTGAGCTGCCCTCCCCACTGAGAAGCAGTCGATGAGGTTTAAGTGATGCTAGAAAGGCTCACAAGTCTACTCGGCCCCTCTGAGTTCTTCTTTCAGAGTTAGAAAACATGTCCTGATTTATTTTGATAGCTTACAATCCCTTCCTTCAGAGAAGCTGAGATGATGACTCTGGAGGCTATGGACCTTGTTGTCTACCTCTTCATGCTCCTGACTGGCTTTCTCTTCCAACCTCCTGGTCGTCGACAGATTCCTGATAGAAGTGTCCAAGAAGCCAATGCCCATAGGCATCCTCTTGCTCAACTTGACCATTTCCAGCACTCTCCTTCTTGTTGTTGTGCCTTTTAAGATGACAGAGGTCACCTTCTACATTATTTGGCCTCTCCTTCCTTTCCTCTGACCTCTCACCAGCTAATTCCTCTATGGAAACATCTACATCACTACCCTCTTCCTCTCATGAATAATGTGGAAGGGATGTGCACGTAGATATATCCAATCCAAAAATATATGCCAAAAAACTTTATCATGTTTTTTTTTTGAGGGGTACATCCAGATCCAAATACACATCAGAGAATCTCTGCCAAAGCAAGTTTGGTGTAGTAGTTAAGAGTGGTGGACTCTAATCTGGGAGCCCCTTGGCTCTCTAATCTGGAGAACCGGGTGTGATTCCCCGCTCCTCCACATGCAGCCAGCTGGGTGACCTTGGTCCAGTCACAGTTTTCTTAGAGTTGATCTCTCAAGAGCAGTTCTCTCAGAGCTCTCTTAGCCCCACCTACCTCCCAGGGTGTCTGTTGTGGGGAGAGGAAAGGAAGGAGATTGTAAGCCTCTCTGAGACTCCGAGTGAAGGGCAGGTTATACATCCAATCTATTCTTCTTCTAAATCTGATCCCAAATATACCTGGGTATATTTGGGTATACCCAGATCCAGCAAGTTAGACTTTAAAGCTCCAAGGCAGCTTGTTTTTACCCCCATTGCTGGTTTCCCAGGCAACAGGAGGGAGGGGCAGAGGAGGCAGTTGTCACAGACAAATGGTATTACACATTAGGGGGAGCCGATGTTGGTATATATGTTTGTGTGTGTCTGTGTCAGTGACTTACATGCTTAGCTGTCTCTGGTTCTCCTAGGTTTCTGTGGACAGCCATTGGTGTTGATCGGCTTGCAAAAGTGCCCCCCTTGCTCAAGTTCTGCTGGTATTCTCTGGTTTCAAATTGCTTCCGTTGTGCTTGCAACATTGGCCTGTGGTTCTGCTGGGATTCACTCCTTCTGCACTGGTTATATTGGGATTGTTGGTTCTGTTTGCACGGGAGGCGTTTGATCAGTGATTGTCACAGTATGATGAAGTGTGTTTTGCTATTGGCTTTTGCCCCGGAGAAACCAAGATTGCCCACATTGGAAACAATGGAGGGTGGTTGGGGAGACCATTTTTAAGGGCCCAATCTGGGTAACCACTAGCCACCACTGATGACTCTAAGTCTGCGGTCACACACACTAAATAATCCACTTTCGATCCACTTTCAATGCACTTTTCAACTAGATATTGCCAGTTTACGCAGAAACATCCAATTGGAAAGTAAACTGAAAGCGGATTGAAAGTAGACTATTCAGTGTGTGTGACCACAGCCTAAGAGTATCTCCTGCCAGTAGGGCTGCCGACCCCCTAGTTGGGGCAGGAGAACCCCTCCTTGATCGCCTGTTTCCCCTTGGGACTCCAAGAAGCAGCAGCGGGGGAAAATTAAAAACAAAACAAAACACAACTCACCAGCATTGTGAGTATGATGATGTCACTTCCAGAGAAAGCTCAGAAGAAACAGCAGTAACTCTAGGAATCTAGTGAACTCTCAGAACTCTAGAGAGCCAGTTTGGTGTAGTGGTTAAGTGCGTGGACTCTAATCTGGGAGAACCGGGTTTGATTCCCCACTCCTCCACTTGCACCTGGCCGGATGACCTTGGGCAAGCCATAGTTCTGATAAGAGCTGTCCCTGGAAAAGAGCAGTTTCTGTCAAGAGCTCTCTCAGCCCCACCTACCTCACAGGGTGTCTGTTGTAGGGAGAGGAGGGGAGAGGAGTTTGTAAGCCACTCTGAGACACCTTTGGGTAGTGAAGGGCGGGGTATAAATCTAATCTCCTCCTCCTCCTCCTCCTCCTCCTCCTCCTCCTCCTGATTCCTAGACCATCCCACATGTCTCCACTGTGGGGAGGGGAAGGGAAAAGAGTTTGTAAGCCACTCTGAGACACCTTTGGGTAGTGAAGGGTGGGGTATAAATCCAATCTCCTCCTCCTCCTCCTCCTCTTCTTCTTATTCCTAGACCATCCCACATGTCTCCACCCACAACCGTCCTGCCTTTTGCCAGGCTCAGCTTGGCAACCCTGCCTTCCAGACAGAGTCATATCTAGCAGTTTCAGAATTTAGAGCTATTGTGCTCCAAGGATGGAGAACTTCTTTGAGGCCCCCAGAGGTCACATTTAGAGAGTTCAAAATGGAAATGGTGGTGGATGGTGGAAAGTGCCTTCTAGTCATAGCTGATTTATGGTGATCCCATGAGAGTTTTCAAAGCAAGAGACTTTCAGAGGTGGTTTGTTATCGCTTGCCTCTGTGGAGCAATCCCAGACTTCTTTGGTGTTTTTTCCTCCAACTACTAATCAGGACTGACAGTATTTAGCTTTTGAGAGCAGATGAGATCAGCAGTTTGATAAATGAATAATGGAATGCACATGTTCTGTTCAAGCTCTTGGGATGAGCTGGGGAACAAAGAAAAGGCGAAAACATGCAGTATCTTTCCCTGCACTAGGTACTTCCTAAAGGAAGCTTGCTTTACTAGAAGCTGCAATAGTTTGAAGTTCATCATTGCCTTATTTCTCATGGGTGGGTCTTCTCCCATTATATTGGCTGCATGGGCAAGATGGAGTCCCTAGGTAAAAGCTTGGACCATCATGGCTTGTGGCCCCCCCCCCAGAACTGCCCCAGATGGAAGAGAGCATTCTTCCTCATGTCCTAAGTTTAAGTAATGTCTCCCCCAGGATTACTTCACTGTGTCTTCCTGTCCCCAAGAAAGCCTTTTCCTGCTGTCACTTGAGTCTTCTTAGCTTTATGGCTCTAGGCCTGACTTACTAGCAGGGAGCGAAGCAGTAAACCATAAGTATAACCAAGAGCTTGAGTGCCCTCTGCTGGGAGCTCATTCGATCCTTTCTCCAACCCCTCTCCCTTCTGCTAACTGCTAGTTTTGCAGGCGGGCTTCTGTCCAGGGACACACCAGTGGTTACAATAGTTGAAATCTTGAGACAGCATTTCTCCACAGTTCCCTTTAAAGTGTTACCTAGGCCCCTGCAAGAAACGCAAATAAGAAATCAGGATGATAAATATCTGACGAATAAAAAATTAGGGGAAGGATTTTATTCATTGGCAATGAAGAATAATAATGGGACTGTGATTTATGCAAAAAAAGAATTGGAACCAAAAGAAATCTTCAGAGATAAAGAAGGAAGATATTTTGGAGTAGAAATATTAATGCATCAGAAAAAAACATTAATTGTAAATGTATATGCGCCAAATGGGGCAAAAGAGAATTTTTTAGGGATTTGACAAGAGAACTGGATCAGGTGAATTATGAACAGACTATTTTAGCTGGAGACTTTAATGGAACTATTGACAATAAGTTGGACAGAAAATCAAAAAAGATGGACGAAAAGATGGGAAAATTACCTAAAGTTTTCTTCGAGTTAGTGAAACAAGAAAAACTAGAAGATGTGTGGATAAAATGGAACCCAGTAACAAAGGACTTTACATTTTACTCTAGCAGACACAATTCTTTTTCAAGAATAGACATGATATGGATGACAGGTGATATGGCCTTTAAAACATAGAAAATAGAGATCTTGCCAAAAAATAATTCTGATCATAACCCAATATTGTGGACATCAAGAGAAAAGAAAAAGCAATTTCGTTGGCGATTGAACGAAGACCTACTGGATAAACAGAAAATAATAGAGATAATACGCAAGGAGACGGAGGTTTTCTTTCAGATGAATATGAATCAAGAGACAAAGATACAGACAGTATGGGATACATATAAAGCTGTAATGAGGGAATTGTTAATATCATTAAATGTAAGTGAGAAAAAAGAAAAAAACAAACAGCAGAAGGACATCTCGGAAAAAATAAAGCAAAAAGAAAGAGAACTGAAGAAAAGACCTGGTAAAAAGAAACTAATTAAGGAAATTCAGATTCTGCAAGAACAACTGAATGCGATGATAAACCAGGAAATTTATTGGAATTTAAAGAAATTATAGCAAAAATCATTTGAAGGAGCCAATAAACCTGGGAAATTTTTGGCACGGCAATTGAAAAAGAGAAGAGAAGGGAGAACAATAAGTAAAATAAATGAAGGTGGAAAAGAAATTGTTGACAATAATGGCATAAGAAGAGCTTTTTTCAAGTACTATGCAAAATTATTTCAGAGCCAAAGGATAGATCAAAATAAAATTAAAGAGTATTTGGAGAAAATGAATCTGCCAATGATCAAGGAAGAAGGAAAACAAATGCTGAACAATCCAATTCAGAAAGAGGAAATATATAAAGCAATAGAAGAAGCAAAATTGGGGAAAGCTCCAGGACCAGACGGATTTACAACAAAGTTTTATAAAAAGTTTAAAGAGGAGCTGACTCTGATTTTTGAACTTTTGTCAAATGAAATAAGGGAGACAGGATTGATACCAGATTCATGGAAAGAAGCTAACATTTCATTAATACCAAAAGAAGGACAAGATTTATCAGAGGTTAAGAATTATAGACCCATTTCTCTTCTGAACAATGATTACAAACTATTTGCTAAAGTGATATCAGAAAGGCTAAAAAATTATCTAACAGTGAGCGAACTCGAGGCCCCTTGCACGTCGGCGTCGGTTTTGGATCACTTTGACCTGCTCAGTCTTGAGGAAGTTGACAGATTACTCATAGCTGTACGCCCAACCACATGCCCCCTTGATCCGTGCCCTTCCTGGCTCATTAAAGCGGGCCATGAGGGGTTTCTAGGAGCTCTTAGGGAGATTATCAACAGATCCCTCACCGAGGGACGGTTCCCAGGAGCTCTCAAGGAGGCGATGGTCCGCCCTCTCTTGAAAAAACCAACCTTAGACCCGGCCAAATTGGACAGCTATCGGCCGGTGTCCAATTTGCCCTATTTGGGCAAATTGATTGAGAGGGCGGTGGCGGTACAGCTGCAGGGTTTCCTGGATGACGCTTCTACTCTTGATCCCTTCCAGTCCGGTTTCCGCCCGGGTCACGGGACGGAGACGGCGTTGGTCGCCCTTACTGACGACCTCCGTAGGCACCTGGATCGGGGTGGTTCGGCGGTGCTGCTGTTGCTAGACCTGTCGGCTGCGTTCGACATGGTCGACCACCAGCTGCTCGCCCACCGCCTCGCCGACGTGGGAATACAGGGACTGGCCTTACAGTGGCTTGTCTCTTTTCTCCAGGGTCGGGAACAAAGGGTGGTGCTGGGGGAACAGCAGTCCGGGAGGCGCCCTCTTGAGTGTGGCGTTCCCCAGGGCGCAGTACTGTCCCCTATGTTATTTAACATCTTTATGCGCCCCCTTGCCCAGGTGGCTCGGAGGTTTGGGCTGGGTTGTCATCAGTACGCTGATGACACCCAGCTCTATCTGATGTTGGGTGGCCGGTCGGACTCCAGACCGGAAGACCTGGACCGGGCTTTGCAAGCTGTGGCTGGTTGGCTTCGGCTGAGCAGGTTGAAGCTAAATCCGGCGAAGACGGAGGTCCTGTGCCTGAGTCGTGGCGGCGCCGGGTTGGGGGCCCCGCTCCCGGCCTTCGACGGGGCACCATTAGTGCCAGCGCCGAGGGTAAGGAGTTTGGGGGTGCTCTTGGATGCCTCCCTAACAATGGAGGCCCAAGTAGCGGCCACTGCCAAATCGGCCTTCTACCATCTACGGCTGGTTCGGCAGTTGGTGCCCTTCCTCGACCGCCGTGACCTGGCAACGGTGATCCATGCGACGGTCACCTCGAGACTTGACTACTGCAACGCTCTCTACATGGGGCTGCCCTTGTCTCAAATCCGGAAGCTGCAGCTAGTGCAGAACGCCGCGGCTAGGCTGGTGATGGGCTCCCCACGGTGGGAGCACATCCAGCCAGTGCTTAGGTCACTGCACTGGCTGCCCATAGCGTACCGGATTCGTTTCAAGGTGCTGGTGCTTACCTTTAAAGCCCTACATGGCCAGGGTCCGACCTACCTGAGGGACCGCCTTTCC
>NW_015159812.1:86050-113692 GCF_001447785.1 Gekko japonicus
GGCGGGGTACAAATATAATAAATAATAATAATAATAATAATAATAAAAGAGGTAATTGATGAAGAACAGGCAGGTTTTCAACTGGGAAGACAAATTAGAGACAATTTAAGAATGGTAATTGATTCAATCGAATATTATGATAAACATCCAGAGAAGGAGGTAGCCTTTTTCTTTGTAGATGCTGAAAAAGCATTTGACAATTTAAATTGGGACTTTATGTTTCAGGTTATGGAGAAGATAGAGGTTGGACAATCATTTTTTAAAATTATAAAGGCTATCTATTCAGATCAAAAAGCATCGATAAATGTAAATACAGAAATGACAGAATACTTTAAAGGTCAAAAAGGGACAAGACAAGGATGTCCACTATCTCCACTGTTGTTTATTTGGATACTAGAAATATTGCTAAGAAAAATAAGAGAAGACCAAATCCTTTTAAAGTTGAAATCTTGAGATGGCATTTCTCCACAGTTCCCTTTAAAGTGTTACCTAGGCCCCTGCCACACGGGGGGAAATGTACGGCCAAAGTGCGGCTTTTTAGAGCCGCACCAAAAGAGATACGGCAGCCACTGAAGGGAGAATGAGGCAGCCGGCTGCACATGTGCGTGCATGCGCAGTTTGGCCAGGAGCCTTGAATGCTCCTGAAGACGGGCGCGCCGGTGATCCCACGGCCGCGCTTGCTGCGGCGTTTCAGGCAAGTCCTGCTCTTTTGCAGGTTCTTTTTTGTTACGCGTTTCCGGCCTGAAGGGACAGATCAGGGATGGGTGCTCGCCGCTTCCCAGATGTTGCGGTGTGATCGCGCACGTTTGCTGTGCCCCTGATCCGTCCCTCTTGTGGGGCAAAACCTCCCGTGTGACCGGGGCCCTACATTACCAAATGCCAAGTTTCCAATGACAGCTTTCCATTCCTAATACTTTCCATGGCTATGTATCCTCCCAGCAGATCCATGTCTCATTTTTATCATTTTTATCACCCTAATATGTGAAAGCCGCCTACATCCTCCTCGCTGCCCAATAGTCAGGTCTGCAAGCAGTAACCAAGGTCGTGTCTGAACCCAGAGTTCCAGCAATGGAGACCACACGGGTGTTTTTCCAAAACAAATAATCTTTTTACTGAAGGATATCAAAGTCACACATGCACAAAATAATCAGTCTCAGTTTTCACATACACTCAATGTTCCTTTAGAATTACAGAAATAGAAATAAAATAGTTTCTCAGTTACTTGGAGGTAGGTAGGTAGCTATTTCGGTTTATACTTGCCTGTTCCAGAAGTCTTGTCTGTTGCAATGGAAGTGGGGTAGAAAGTGATACCTAGGGGTTTAAGCTAAATCACACCTGCTAGAACCAGCTAAGCCAGCATGGACCTCTTTGGCTGCAGTTCCAAGAGATCTTAAAGTAGACAAAGGGATTATTGGATAGAAAGCTGGACATTAGGGGTAGTAAAGAAGATAGAGGTCATGGAGAGGGAAGATGGCTAGCAAAGACCTAGGGTTTGGGCCTTTACATTTATAGTTGAATCTCCAGGTGTGTGGCACCTTGCCAAACTGTAATCCCACCTACTTACAAGTCCATCCCATAACCTCCCTCATTGGTGCATGTAGAAAGGGGCAGGTATTCTATGGGTTGGGCCAATATTTGAAATACTACACTCTATCTCATGGAACACCATCTGGCCAGGTGTGAAGTCTTGGCTTCCTGCATCCTCTTTGAAGTACAGATGAATCTTGGCTTTACCAGGCCTACAAGGTACCATCAACAGGAAACTGCAGTTCAGATGCATATCAGGTCCATGTCCTCCGTGACATCTTGCTCTTTAGCAATGGGGGAATTTCTTCTTCTTGGTTGTTGTCTCTGCTCACAATGGCTAACATGTGCTTCCTCTTCCCATGGGGCTTTGAGCTGAATGTGTGCAAGCTACATTAACATGAAATGCAGGCAAGTGTTCCCTATGTGAAGGCTCTTACAGTAGGTGATGCAAACAGCTTCCTTTGGCCCATGGTATACAGATGTGTGTGCACAGTCCATGTGTTGCATGTGTAGCAGATATAAAACCATAAATTAGTCCATTTCTCAACAACTGTGAACATATTAATTTTGCTTCCCTGATCTATTGTTGCACTAAGGAGCAAACATTATCTTGGCTGTTTAATTGATTGAGAAGAGGGTGGTATAAATTAATGAAGGCCCCGGTCACATGAGCCGGAAAATGCAGGGGGGGGAGGCGTGGCTATTTGCGGCTGCCGGGATACCCACAATGGTGGGCAACCTCTTGCCCACTGGGTCCACACGTTCCTGCTTGATGAAGCCGTGGAAGCAAATGGGGGAAAACTAGCGTGGCACAATGCTGGTTTTCAAAGACTTTGTCCCCTCATTGCCCATTTGGGTTGCCAGGCGGGGGCTGGCAACTCTAATGTAACCTGTTTTGCAGTTAGCAGACAGAATTGCCAGCTGACCAAGTTAAAGAAAAACCAAACCAAACCATCTGACTTCTACTTTGACAGCTGCTAAATATGTAGACGTCTGAAGACAGAACCTTTCTGAGTATGAGATCTGTGATTACAGGGCTCATTGCTGTTGTTCCAGGGGGTGCTGGAGGACCAGCAGCAGCAATGACAGATGGAAAAGTTGACACCTCGACCACTGTGTCGATTCATAATCCAGGAAGGGCTATTTCCTGTCGACGGGGCACTATGTTTAGCTCAGGTATCTTATTTCCACCTCCTCTTCTGCACTGGGTAACCTTGTTGAGTGGAACAAAACTAGGAAGTCACATTTATTTCCTCTTTGTGGGCTTCATAGAGGTAGTTGCTGGGCCGCCGTGTGAACAGAATGCTGGCCTAGATGGGCCTTTGGTCTGATCCAGCATGGCCCCCCTGATGTTCTTGTGCTATTCACAGAAAGATCACAGTTTTAGATCATAGAATCATATCTGAGGCCTGTTGCTGAACAGTCAGGTTAGAACAGATAAAAGGAAGTACTTCTTCACCCAAAGAGTGATTAACACATGGAATTAACTGCCACAGGAGGTGGTGGTGGCTACAAGCACAGACGGCTTCAAGAGGGAATTGGAGAAGCATATGGAGCAGAAGTCCATCGGTGGCTATTAGCCACAAGGTATAGATAGGAACTCTCAGTCTGGGGCAAGTGATGCTCTGTATTCTTGGTGCTTGGGGGGGGGGGACAGTGGGCGTCTTCTAGTGTCCTGGCCCCACTGCTGGACCTCCTGATGGCACCTAGTATTTTTGGCCACTGTGCCACACAGAGTGTTGGACTAGATGGGCCATTGGCCTGATCCAACATTGGGTTCTCTTATGTTCTTATGTTCTTCCCATAATACTGAAAGTAGATTTACCTGTCCAGAAAACCCCTTGTTCTAATAACCAATTCGCAGTCCTCCATTACCATTAGGGTTGCCGGGTTCCCCAGCCACCGGCAGAGGATGGTGGGCATGGGGTTGCCAGATCCAGGTTGGGAAACTCCTGGAGGTTTGGGGATGGAGCCTGGGGAGAATAACAGGGACCTCAGTGGGGTACAATGCCACAGAGTCCACCTTCCAAAGCATCCATTTTCTCCAAAGGAACTGATCTCCATAGTCTGTGGGTATAATTTCTGGGAGTCCCCAGGTAGCACCTGAAGTCTGGCATAACTAATTACAATATTTGATTGTCCTATAAAAAGAACATGATTCCATTTCCCTAGTACAGTTTGAGAGCCAGTTTGGTGTAGTGGTTAAGTGCGCGGACTCTAATCTGGGAGAACCGGGTTTGATTCCCCACTCCTCCACGTGAACGTGCTGATGTGACCTTGGGTCAGTCATAAGCTCTGGCACAGCTGTCCTTGAAAAAGAGCAGTTTGTGTCAGAGTTCTCTCAGCCCCACCCACCTCACAGGGTGTCTGTTGTGGGGAGGGGAAGGGAAAGGAGTTTGTAAGCCGCTCGGAGACTCCAAGTGAAGCGCGGGGTATAAATCCAATCTCTTCTCTTCTTCTTCTTCTACATTGTTTCCCCTCTCTTCTTGGCCTCCCGCCCCCCATTTTATCCTCACAACACTCCTGTGAAGGGTAGGTTAGGTGGAGACTGTCTGACTGGCCCAGATTCACCCAGCAGCATGTAGAGTTGCCAACTCCGGGTTGGGAAATACCTGGAGATTTTGGTGGTGGAAACTGAGGAGGGTGAGTTTGGGAGGGGGGAGGGACTTCAGTGGGGTATAATGCCAAAGAGTCCCCCTTCCAAAGCAACCATTTTCTCCAGGGGAGCTGATCTCTGTCACCTGGGGATCAGCTGTAATCCCAGGAGATCTCCAGCCACCACCTGGAGGTTGTAAAAGCCAAAAATGAGATCTCACAGGAGGAAGTGGAAATCCAACGACAACATCCGTGGCAAAAATAATGAAGAGTCAGTAACGATATGTTGCAAAATCATTTATTGTAGTAATTCTGTAGAAAATTCTCTTCTATTATCGCTCACACACTAATGAATGCTGTGCAATGTAAACAATTTGTTTCACAATATTTGCTTTATCTGAGTGTGTAGCAGTCACAATTCTTTTCAATTACTACTTATCAACTCTTGAAGGAAACATTCCATGTTGACTCTCTAATAACAGAACCCATTATGACCAGTCTTTTTTGGGGGGACCCACAGAGCCGCTTATGATTTTTGGGAAACCAGGTTTGTTTAGAACTGTAAACCTTCCCTTCAGCTACAAGTGGTTATTAGGGCAACAGGGGTAAAGCTAGGCTTACCAAACGCCGGCGGGGGAAATCTATTTCCTGGCAGGATGCGTGCCGCGGGGGACGGCTGTGCGCGCTGCACCCGCCGTCGCCAGGATGTGACGCTACGCGTTACTCTGGCAACGGGGCTGTTTGGGTCCCGTTGCCAGGGTAACGCGGAGCGTCACATCCTGGCGACGGCCGCGGCCGCCCTAGGTAAAGCCTTTGGGTTTACAGCCATGAGTTAAGTTTTGTGGTGAGCAAGACAAACATGGAGATCACTGAGGCAGGAGTTGTAGGTAAATAACAAAGAAGATTTATTTATTTACAGGTTGGCTTCAAAGGACACATTGGCAGCACTGGTCCCCAGATGTCAGAGGAGAAACCTAGCTGAGGGACATAAATTTAAGCTAGTTATGGCTTCAAAGTGTGGCTTGAATTCTCTTTAATTGAACTCCCTTTCTGGTACAAATAGACTTTCACTGACTAGCCACTTAACTGAATCCTCTCTCTCCTACACACAGGACCCCACCCATGCCGGCCTGCTCTTTCTCAAGAGTCAAATTGGTATGAGATTTCCTCATTGCCAGAAACAGATCTAACAACTGGGCACTTTGTCCTCTCCCAGAGGTTGAGCTAAGCCACCCTACCATTCCTCTGCCAGGCCGAGCTACCCTTAACACTGTCTGCTGTTTTGCTGAGGCAGACCTAGCATTACCAGCCAGTTTGGCATAGTGGTTAAGTGCATGGGCTCTAATCTGGGAGAACCAGGTTTGACCCCCCCCCCACTCCTCCACTTGCAGCTGCTGGATGACCTTGGGCAAGCCATAATTCTGTCAGAGCTGTTCCCTCAAGGACAGTTCTCTCAGAACTCTCTCAGCCCCACCTACTTCACAGGGTGTCTGTTGTGGGGAGGGGGAGGGAAAGGAGTTTGTAAGCCGCTCTGAGACTCCAAGTGAAGGGCGGGGTATAGATCCAATCTCCTCCTCCTCCTCCTCCTCCTCTTCTTCCTCCTCCTCTTCTTCTTCCTCCTCCTCTTCTTCTTCCCATTAGCTCCAGGTTGTGAAATACCTGGAGATTTTGGGGGTGGAGCCTGAGGAGGGCGGGGTTTGGGGAGGGACCTCAGTGGGGTTTAATTCCATAGATTCCACCTTCAAAAGCAGCTATTTTCTCTAGGTGAACTGGGCTCTGTCACCTGGAGATCAGTTTAATCCCAGAAGATCTCCAGCCACAACCTGGAAGTTGGCAAGCCTAGGAAGACCTGAACTATATGACTGTATTTTCTCTCAGGCAGACCTGAACGAACACCTGTTGTTTCCCTCCAGCGTTCCATCCTTCCCTCCCTGAAAGGTGATTAGGTGCTGGAGCAGCACTCCCGTAGACGTAGGTATTATTACTGCTATTGTTATTATTGTTTTGTTTTATTGGGCTTATATCCTGCCCTCCCCTCAGGCGGGCTCAGGGTAGGTCACAACAGTCAAAATACAAACTTAGTAGTAATTCCAAATCCAATTTCACACAATGTTAAAATTCCTAAAGCCAATGGCAGAAAAATGTAAGTTTCCAGTACTCACAGGCGCCTCTGGTGCTAGGCATATGCTGACGAAGATAAGGTCCCACTCAGCAGAGGTCGTGGCACTCTCTAAAAAGGGCAGTTCACCCAGGCAGTATAGGCAGGGGAGGCCAAAGTGTTTAGATGGAACAGCAAAGTGGAGGTTTTCCCCTTCAGGGGCAGGAAAGTCTCCTGTGCATCACAGACACTCAGTCAAAAACTAGAAGGGTAAAGGAATCCGAATCAATGGGCCCAATATTTAAATAAATGAAAATAGAATAGAAGTATACATCAATTATACAAAAATACAAGTATTTATTACAGGATATTTTAAGGAACTAGGGCTGCCAAGTGGGGGCGGGGGGCGGGTAACCCCCCACTTCGGAGGCCCGATTTCTGCCGTCGCGGAATCGGGCCCCGGGGGGAACTCCGCCCCCGAAGCGCAGCGCACCTCCGGTGACGCAACCACATCGATCACGTTGGGGGCGTGGCCCTGATAGTCGGAGGGAAAACTCTATGGTTTTTCCTCCGACAATCGGGGCCACGCCCTCAACAAGTTCGACGTCGCGCGTTACTTCTGGTGATGTGCTGGTGGCGTGCATGCGCTTTGCGCACGCGCATCAACAGAGAGCTCCCAGAGCCCAGCGAGGCTCCCCCGCTGATAGGAACAATCAACTTGGCAACCATATAAGGAACAGTTACAGGCCCTAATATAGCCTCAGTTTAGAGGAGGAGGAGGAGAGTAGTAGTAGTAGTAGTAGTAGTAGTAGTAGTAGTAGTAGTAGTAGTAGTAGTAGTAGTAGTAGTAGTAGTAGTAGTAGTAGTAGTAGTAGTAGTAGTAGTAGTAGTAGTAGTAGTAGTAGTAGTAGTAGTAGTAGTAGTAGTAGTAGTAGTAGTAGTAGTAGTAGTAGTAGTAGTAGTAGTAGTAGTAGTAGTAGTAGTAGTAGTAGTAGTATGGATTTATATCCCAACCTTCACTACGCCAAAGAGTCTCAGAATGGCTTACAATCTCCTTTCTTTTCCCCACAACAGAAACCCTGTGAGGTAGGTGGGGCGGAGAGAATTCTTTCAAGAACTGCTTCTGAGAGAACAGCTCTGAGAGAACTTGTGACTGACCCAAGGTCACACCAGCAGCTGCACATGGAGGAGTGGGGAATCAAATCCAGTTGTCCCAGATTAGAGCCCACACTCCTAACTACTACAACAAACTGCACCGAACATACAACACTCTCAAAGACTCTATGCGATCCTGACCAGATGTGTTTCAGCCTAATGGCCTTCTCCAGTGGTCAGGCATAACAATTACACAATGGCTAAAGATATTGCAGAAATATTTCAATAATAAATCATCATAGAACCAAGTTCGAATTGTGCTAAAACTTACTTTTACCCAACATTTGAGGATTTAGGCAGATATATGCTTAGCAGTTCTCATTTGAAATCACCTTCTGCCCAAGTCAGGTACACATGTCCTGAATGTTAGTTCAACTGTGCACCTAATTTTTTTTTTTGTCAAGAATATCCTGGTAAAGACTTCCGGTTTTGGCAGTGCGAATGGCGGTCGCACTCTCGGGATGCTCCTGGAGGCGACTCGCCCACGCATGGTTGGGGGGGGGATCCGCACAAGCGGAGACCCTAAGGAGCCTTGGTGAAAAGGCTCCGAACCAGGGGGCGCACCGGGGAAGTGCCTCTTTACCGGCCTGATGGTCAGAAATTGAGGCTCGCCCCATGCCTCGAAGGCCCCGCCGTGTCTGTGCCCCGTATGGGGACTAGCAACGCCACTGGACTTCGCCGAGTGATGAAGCGAAAGAGCATTTAAAAGTTAAAGTGAACGGCTGCAAACTGGGAGTTGACGATTGAAAACGTGGAAAAGGATATAAGCGCACTCCCCTCCCATTGAACAAGCGCAAGGGAGGAGGGAGGAAAGCCCCCCCCCAATAGATCGGGACTGTATTAACTAGAAGAAGAGGGGGAGAGTGAATTTTTTAAAAAGCGGACTTACCTTTTGGGGAGTTGTTTATTGTGAGGAAGAAAGTTTTATTTACTGGCTGCATGGCACGAACCTTTTAAAAGTAAACAATAAAAACAAAGATGTCGGGGCAAAAAAGGTTCCCAGAGAAGCCGGTGAAGAAGCTGGGAGGAACTTCCGGTTCTAGCTCCCGCCTTGTGGAGCCAGCTGTCACTCAACAAGAAAGCGAGATACTGCGCCCTCTGCTGGATCAAATGCAAAAAATAAGTCAAACGTTGTTTAGCATGGAAAGTGTCCTCAGCAATCAACAGAAACAGTTGACTGATACAGCTAAGAAGATGGAAGAAATCACAAAGAAATATCTGGTTTCAATGGAAGACACACAACAAATCAAGAAGAAGGTCAATAAAATGGAAAAACATCAAGAAGCACAAGATAAAAAGTTATTGATGTTACAGATGGAAAAAAATCAAATTTAACTCTCCGATTTCAAGGCATAAAAGAAGTTGAAAAAGAAGATCTCAGAAGTATTTTGGCGAATGCTTTGGCACCACTGCCTGGCAATGAAGCAGATAAACTGAGCGAAGAGATGGATTTGGCGTACAGAGCCTATTCCAACTTTACAAAGAAAAATAATTTGCCGGCGGAAGTGGTGGTCAAATTCACCAAGCAGCGGACCAGGGATCAAATTTTAAGAGCGGCATCATCAACGCCTTTGAAGATTGGAGAGCAGACAATTAGGATCTTAAAAGATGTACCATTTGAAATTCGCATGAAACGGAAGGCTTATAAAGGACTGACCACATTCTTGCAAAATCATCAAATTAACTATAGATGGTTGATTCCAGAAGGACTTATTTTCAAATTGAAAGAGAGAAGATTGACTCCATCTTCAAAGCTCAAGACTTTTTGAAGAGACACACCAGCTCAGAGGAAAAAGCAGAACTCGCTAAATGGGAGGTATTTGGCAGCGACGGAGACAGCGGCTCAGAGAGGGGGGGCAAGGAACCAGAAGAAGAAGGGGCAGCGAAGGGCCCATCTTACAATCTGAGAGATGTAAAAGGAAGACAACCTAGAACACGAAGACTCGTTCGAAAAACACACTAGAGGACAATATTAACAATTAACCAAAAGGACATTACTAATAAATTTAACATTTTTATTCTTTACAGGTCAAGATGAAGGATGATCGGTCAAACACAGAAGAAGCCAAAGAATTTACAAATACTAACAAAAGATTAATATACTAATATGAGCATCACTCACTCTATTCTTAATCCCACTATATACCCTCCCTTTTTTCTGAAAATTAAAAGCAATAAAATTCTCTCCTTTTTAGGAGAGTTCAATAAATTTTTTAAAAAAGAATATCCTGGTAAAAACATTTCTATAGAGAACATTTGAAAAAGAACCCAAAACACATAGAATTGAGTTGTATTAATTAGTGCCAAATTGTTAAGAATTACCTTCTTAATCTTGGTCCAAGGAACTCAATCCAAAGTGCATTGTGGAACCAATGTGGCATAGTAATGTATAGTGTCAACTGTCAAGTGGCATACTGTTTAAATGTCAGGCTGATTGATGATGCAATCAAGATGAATGATGCAATCAGTGTGTGTGTGTGGGGGGAACCATTCATTGCAAATGTGCCATTCAACAATTGCAAGAGAACAGATGATTTTTATTCTTTTTCATAAACAGCAAAGATTTACAAGGTAAGCATGACCATAGTCAGCTCTCAATGGCTTCATACATTTCGTACAGTTTGTCGGTATTATACAGTTTGAAAATTACCATTATCTGTTAAAAAAAACAATTGCAGGAGAAGTAGGGGGAAGGGACAAAGTGACAGTGTTTTAAGGAACATCAATGCTACCCCACAGAACATACACACCAAAATGGCAACAAAATACCAAATACATAACCAGTCCACTTCCTCATTTAGGCCATGTGGATATATGGTGTTCAGAGTGTGAATCCAAAAGAATTTCCTTTTGTCTGTCCTAAACCTACTGCCCATCAGCTTCATTGGATGCACACGGTATTCCAGATGAGGCTGCACCATAGATCTATACAGGGGCATTACAATATTGGCTGTTTTATTCTCTGTCCCTTTCCTAATAGTCCCCAACATAGAGTTTGCCTTTTTCACTGCTGCAGCACATTGGGTTGACACTTTCATCGAGCTATCCACTACAAGCCCAAGATCTTTTCCCCTCTCAGTCTCAGCAAGTTCAGACCCCATTAGCCTATCATTGAAATTGGGGTGTTTTTTTGCCCCAGTGTACATCACATTACACTTACCGTCACTGAGCTTCATTGGCCACAATGCTGCCCACTCACCCAGTCTGTGGAGGTCCTCTTGGAGCTCTTCACCATCAGCTTTTGGTTTTCACCATCCTGAAGAATTTTGTTGTCACCTGTAAACTTGGCCACTACACTACTCACTCCTACGTCCAGACAGGGCTGCATTATTTATTTATTTATCTCATGTATACCCCATCCTCCTTGCAATGCAGGCTCAGGGTGGCTCACAGTCAATGCACAAATACAATTAAAACAGCATAAAATCATCTAAAAACAATTCCATTATAGCTAATACGAATTCATAAAGTGCTGGTGATGGTCAATTAGTTGTTCAAGATGGCTTACTTTCAGAGTACGCTTATGACTTTTATGACTTTCTTCGACCCTAAAAGTTCATTTTCCCCTTCTTATTTTAAAAGAAGTAAAACATTTTTGTGGGTCCCTAAAAGTATCGTGGAGCTGCGGTGGCTCAAGTGGTTAAGACACTGAACTGCAGGCTGGGGAAGGTCGGTAGTTCAGCAGTTCAAGCCCCGGGTGCCGCATGACGGAGTGAGCTCCCGACTCTAGTTCCAGCTCCTGCCAACCTAGCAGTTCAAAAGCAAGAAATTGCAAGTAGATAAATAGGTACCACTTCGGTGGGAAGGTAACAGCGTTCCGTGCACCTTGGTGTTTAGTCATGCCGGCCACATGACCACGGAAATGTCTTCGGACAGCGCTGGCTCTTCGGCTTTGAAACGGAGATGAGCACCGCAACCCTAGAGTCGGATTCGACTGGCTTTCGAGCAAGGGAACCTTTACCTTTACTTTCAGAGTATGCTTATGACTTTTATGATTTTCTTCGACCCTAAAAGTTCATTTCCCCCTTCTTATTTTAAAAGAAGTAAAACATTTTTGTGGGTCCCTAAAAGTATTGTGGACCTTAGGCACTGTGCCTACCATGCCTAATGGATACGTCAGCACTGCTTCCAGCTCATTGATGAATAAATTAAATCATACTGGTCCCAGTACCGACCCTTGTGGGACCCCACTGCTGACTTCCCTCTATTGTGTGTGTATTGAATCCTGCTCTTTGCTTCCTGTCATTTACCCAGTTTTTAATCCATAACCCATCCTCTTCTCTGATGTCTACTAATGTGTTTCCCTCTTCCATAACCCTCACCTCCCTCAGTCCTTTAATCCCCATACATGGCCCTCAGTCACCACCGTGCCATCACTGATTCGCATTTTATTCCGTGTGGCCAAATAGTGACATTATTGAAATCACGGGTTTTGTTCCATGATTCTCATACTCAGGCATTAAAAAAAAAACATGATTGGAAATGATATATAATTTTGGCAGTTCATTTTCTCGTGGTGTGTATGTAATATGTCAACCAGCAATAATGTCACCATTTGGTCACATGGAATAAAATGTGACTCAACCAACACCTGGTTTGGCTATTTATATCAACACTTGTTCTTGGTGTACATGTACGTATGCAGGGCTCTTTTTGTAGAAAAAGCCCAGCAGGAACTCATTAGCATAATAGGCCACACCCAACAGCAGGAACTCATTAGTATATAGGGCCACACCTCTGACAGCACAGCTTATTAGCACATTAGGCCGCACCCCCATGTTACCAGAAGTGTGCTCATCCAGCCACACCCGCCTTTCCCTTCTTATTCTGTTGACCTTGTTTGTGGTCAAAACCCAGGGCCTTTTATGTAGCAGGAACTCCTTTGCATGTTAGGCCACACACCCCTAATGTAGCCATTCCTAATGAGCTTCTGCTGTTGGGTGTGGTCTGTTATGCTAATGAGTTCCTGCTGGGCGTGGCCAACTTGGGAGCCAGCTGGAACTCCGTTCCTGTGCGTTCCTGCCCCAAAATAGCCCTGTACGTATGTATTTGCGACCACTGAAGAAGGCCCATGGGGCTGAAACACGTTTGAAGCATTAAAGAAGAAGAAGAGTTGGTTTTCATACCTTGCTTTTCACTACCTTAAGGAGTCTCAGAGCAGCTTACAATCACCTTTCCCTTCCTCCCCTCACAACAAGCATCTTGTGAGCACCTCAGAGCTAGTATGTTGTCGTGGTTAAGACAATAATCGGAGACTCTAATCGGGTGAACCAGGTTTGATTCCCCACTCCCCCTCCCATGAAGCCTGCTGGGTGACTGTCAGCCAGTCACAATTCTGTCAGAAGTCTCTCAGCCACACCTAATCTCACAAGGTGCCTTTTGTGGGGAGAGGAATGGAAGGCGATCGTAAACCACTTTAAACCTCCTCAGGGTAGAGAAAAGCTGTGCATAAAAACAAACTTCTTCTTCTTCTTCTTCTTCTTCTTCTTCTTCTTCTTCTTCTTCTTCTTCTGTGGTAGGTGGAGCTGAGTGAGTTCTGAGAGAAATGTGACTGGCCGAAGGTCACCCAGCAGGCGTCATGTAGAGGAATGGGGACTCAAACCCGGTTCTCCAGATCAAAGTTCACCACTACCAACTGCTATACCACACTGGCTCTCAGTCTGGTTTTCTTCACCGTGATGGTGGCCTTGTTTGTATATCACCAACACTGGGATAGTCATTTGTATTATACAGAACCCAGATCTCTTAGAAAGGATGAGCACACAGAGGGATGGGGCATTCCTCCACAGGCTTCTAGGCATTACTCACCACCCTCCAGTTAAAAGAAAAGGCAGTCTAGTGGTCAGGGGTCATTTCGTAGAAAAAGAGTTAGGGGAACTCATTAGCATACCTCATTAGCATATGCCACACCCCCTGACCACCGGAAGTGTGTCATAAGGCCACACCCCCTGACATCACCGGAAGTGTGTCATAAGGCCACACACCCCGCCCCCAACGGTCCCGGCCGCCACCGCCGGCCTTGCAGCTCCACTGCCGAGCCCCATGAGGGGCCCGGCGGTGGACCTGCAAGGCCGGCGGGAGTGCAAGGAAGCCCCGCGAAGGCCCTCCCTGGCCCCAGGCAGGCAGGGGTGGGGAGAGGCAGGGAGGAAGCAACTTACCCTCCCTCTTCTCCTGCCTCCTCCTGGCTGAATGAGGGCCGGAAGCGGGGTGGCCGGAAGCAGGGGCGGGGCTTCGTCATGTGCCCCGCCCCCCGTACCTCACCCGGGGGAACTGCGATCCCCCACGATCCCCCCCGAAATGACCTCTGCTAGTGGTGCATTAAGGACAACCAAGATTTTGGTCCATTATATACAGGGCCTTGTGCCTCTGGTCTCACTCAGGTTTGATAGAATAACAGAGGGTTCTCTTACCTGCTGAGAGCCAAACATGGAATGGGGTTGATATGCACGGCCATGAGCAAGAGCTCTTCTGCTCTTCATTTTAAGAGACCGCTTTCCAGTTCCTTTTTGTGCCTGTTCCAGCTTCCTGTTCCCTGACCTCGATGTCCCAGGCTAGCCTGATCCTGTCAGATCTCAGAAGCTAAGCAGGGTCGGCCTTGGTTAGTATCTGAATGAGTGACTTCCAAGGAATACCAGGATTGTGACGCAGAGGCGTGCAATGGCAAAGCCACCTCTGAAACGTCTCTTGCCCTAAAAACAAGTCTAGCTCACCACCTAGTGGTGCATAACACTAAAGAGCTAGAACTACTGGCTGCCAGACAATCTTAGGATCTCCTGCCTGTACTACACACACAGCCATAGGTAAAGGTAAAGGTTCCCTTGCTCGAAAGCCAGTCGAATCTGACTCTAGGGTTGTGGTGCTCATCTCCGTTTCCAAGCCGAAGAGCCAGCGCTGTCCGAAGATGTTTCCGAGGTCATGTGGCCGGCATGACTAAACACCAAGGCGCACAGAACGCTGTTACCTTCCCACCGAAGTATGCAGGGCTTTATCTATTTATCTACTTGCAATTTCTTGCTTTCGAACTGCTAGGTTGGCAGGAGCTGGAACTAGAGAATGGAGCTCACTCCGTCATGCGGCACCCGGGTCTTGAACTGCTGAACTACTGACCTTCCACAGCCTGCAGTTCAGTGTCTTAACCACTTGAGCCACCGCAGCTCCACCACACACACAGCCATACAATAACTATTATTAATTATAAATATAATTAGCTCCCTGTTTCTGCTTTTCTGCAAGCCCCATTGTTGAAAACCCTACCCAGGGCTCCTCCAGTTTCCTGTTATTTTTTCACAAGACACACTTCAGCTCGTCATTCCCTGTCCTTGTGAGGCCATGCTTTCCTCCATTAAAATTCTTACACACTCATTGAAAGATAGCTGCATAATAAATGTTATTTGCTTGCATTCTTCCACTGCTCCTGCAGAGGGCACCTTCCTCCTCCTGAGGAGGTTCTGACAGCTATCTACCAGCACCATTGGAAAGCAAGCCCCTCTCCACTGCTGTGGTTTTAACAAGGTCTGTATCTCTGTTCTTTCAGCACGGGAAGCCTCAGTTCCCAGCAGAGCATTACATCGGACAATCTGCCTGGTTTGCAAAGTGCAAACAGGAAGGAGGCTACTTCTCAGCCCCATATGCCAATAAAACTCCCAAGTAGCAACCACCAAAGGCAGCTAAGTGCTGGCCCCGCAAGGACCAACAGATCCCCACCTTGCCATTTCCTTGCAATGTGCTCACAGCAGGTCAAGCGACGAGCTTGTAAACATCCTTCCATTCTTGGCCTAATCAAAGTGGGTTAAAAAGTACAGCTGTTCCCAGGGCAGCTTCACAAACAGTGAGAAGAGACTGGAGAAAGCAGAGGAACGGGAATGCAACCAGGGCTGTAGCCAGCAGTGGAGCGCACAAGGCGGTGCCCCCTTTTGATTCTGCAGTGCCCCCACCCCAGCAGTGGTGGACACACCTTCCTGGGACAGGCATCTGAAGGTGCTGCGGTGCTCCCAGCTTCTCTGGCTGCTGTGCCCCCAAGCACCCACCGCTCACCTGCCTGCCCACCCTGGTCCTCTTCCGAGGGGGGACATTGACCAGAGGATGGCCAATTTCCTGACCAAAGTCTGCAAAGTCAGGGCAGCTGAGGCAGGCGCACTGAGGGTACCACTGCCGCTCTCTCCCATCTTCCCGCAGGCGAAGGCCGTGGAGGGTGGAGTGCAAGTGCTGGCTGGTGCTGGGGGTCTATGGTGAGGCAGGCTCCGGGGAGGAACCGGGTTTGATTCCCCACTCCTCCACTTGCACCTGCTGATGTGACCTCGGGTCAGTCACAGGCTCTGGCACAGCTGTCCTTGAAAGAGCAGTTCTCTCAGAGCTCTCTCAGCCCCACCCACCGCACAGGGTGTCTGTTGTGGGGAGGGGAAGGGAAAGGAGTTTGTAAGCCACTCTGAGACTCCGAGTGAAGGGCGGGGTATAAATCCAATCTCTTCTTCTTCTTCACTGCCAGAGCCTGCCTAGGAGCACCGCGCTGGGGCAGCCAGGCACAACTTGCCAGCAGGCCGGTCTGCCCGGTGGTGGTGGCAATCCGAATGCTCCTCCGAAGTCAGCCCCGCTTTGAATGTTAGATTAGTTTCATTTCATTAGAAGCAGCAACCCCCCCCCCCCAATTCTTGGCAGTGGGACTGAATACAATGGAGGCCATGACAAGAGGTCACAAAAGCCTTAAGGGCCAGGGTGGCTGGCATCAGAAGAGAAGAGAGAAGAAGAGATTGGATTCATACGCCGCCCTTCACTCGGAGTCTCAGAGCGGCTTACAAACTCCTTTCCCTTCCCCTCCCCACAACAGACACCCTGTGAGGTAGGCGGGGCTGAGGGAGCTCTGACAGAAACTGCTCTTTTTCAAGGACAGCTCTGACAGAACTATGGCTTGCCCCAGGTCATCCAGCAACTGCAAGTGGAGGAGTGCGGGAATTAAACCCGGTTCTCCCAGATTAGAGTCTGCGCACTTAACCGCTACACCAAACTGTTATCATGGGGCTCAGACCAAGGTGAATGCAGAAATATTCATGGGCAGCAACCAAACTAGGCATCCCGCTGGAAGCAGGCTGAACCTCGAGTCCTGTGATTTGTTTTTGCCATAGGCTGAGGCTATGCACTGGCGACCATGGAGAAGATGCGTTCTGGGTGTCCAGAGTCTGGGAACACAGCCTTATCCCTAGACGCAACAGATTCTTTTAATGTACCAATCTTTGGGTTCCCAGTTGGTTGCACTTCTGCAAACACTGTCATCAGCCACTAGCAGTCCCTGGGCCAAAGGCATGCTCAGGAGAGGGTCATCTGCCTCCCCAGTTGCAAATCCCAGAAGGAAACGTTGAGTGAGAATGAGGAACACCTGGTCATCAGGTGAGGGGACATTGGCCCATTCCCACTGTTTGGCCATGCATGACCCCGAAATCAAAATAGTAACTCTAGGATTCAAAAATGAGTTCAATGGCTGTAACTCTGTTTAGATTGCCCTGTGAGACTCAAAAGTCAGATCCACTCTGGCTCGACCACTTATCTTCAAAATGGCACATCTAGATATGTGCAAACAGGTAAAAGAAGCAGGCCAGGACCCCAAATCCAGGGTGATGGTCAGGGGTCATTTAGTAGAAAAAGAGGTGCTGGAGCTCATTAGCATAACTCATTAGCACAACCTATTTGCATATGCCACACACCCCTGACATCACCGGAAGTGTGTCAGAAGGCAACACCCACCGCTCAGGCTCCACTGGACTCTTTTGGATTGCTAGCTATTGGGGGGGGGGAGAACATGCAGATCTGCCGTCTCAGAGGAGGGAGAGCTTGTACCTGAAGGTGGGCTGGGGGGAGGGAATCTGCAGCTTACCTGGCTGCTTCTTGCTCCTCGCGACCTGACTGAGGGCTGCTGGGAGCAGGGGGTGGGGCTTGTTGCATGTGCCCACCCCCTGGGCTCCTTACTGCCAGAGCTCCGCTCCTGTGTGCTCCCGCAGGAAATGACCCCTGGTGATGGTAGACTTCACGTTTCTAGGACTCTATAAGCCATCCCCCTGCACCTGAACAGCTCCATCTCATCACGACAAAATGGTTTTTTTAGAGAACAATGATGAATTCTGTGGTTGCTCCAGAAACAAGAATGGTTTTAGGTTGGGGTGTTGTGAGCTTCCCATCCCATCCATGTTCATTGCCGGTATTGTCACTTCATGGATGCAGTTGCACCATTTATACACCATTGACTCACGACTCAGACTGAAAAATAATACATTTAATGGAACTGAAATCTGGCTCAAAATAAATGGCACAAAAGGGAAACCTCCCAGGTCCACTTCGCATTTGGAGATGACAACATCAACATGGAACATGTTACCATGAGCCACCAGAGATTAGAAAGCCGATAAGATCCAAATCTGTGATATGAAGAACTCTCGTTTTCCTGTTCTTAAAGTTTGCGCTGCTAGGACTGGATTCCAGGAACACAGTTTCCAGCTGGAATCTGCATCTCAGAGCATGAACAGGTGTATCAGAGTTCATTTTGGGTTGTTATGGGGAAGGACTCTGTGGCAGAGTATCTGTTTTGCATTAAAAATTGTCCCATGTTCAGTCTAGGACATACCCAGTTAAAAGTATGCAGCAGGTAATGGGAAAGACATCTCTGAGACTCTGAAGACCCACTGTTAATCAGGACAGACAGGGCCTTTTTTCTGGGGGAACACGCTGAAATGGAGTTCCGGAACCTCTTCAAAAAAATGCTTTTAATTTTTTAAAAAATGTTCAAAAGTTCATGAGTTTTCAGTATACAGATACACGAGTTCCGGCACCTCTCTTTCCCCAAAAAGCCCTGAGAACAGACAATACTGACGATAGCCCAGTAAATCTCTAAGGTGGCGTCATGTGCTCAAATAAAGAAATAACATTATAGCTGTAATCAGGGGCCATTTCGTAGAAAAAGAGGTGCAGGAGCTCATTAGCATAACTCATTAGCATAACTTATTTCCATATGCTACTCCCCCTGGCATCACCGGGAGTGTGTCAGAAGGCAGAGGTCATTTTGGGGGGGAACGCGGGGAATTGCAGTTCCCCCGGGTGAGGTGCACACGATGAAGCCCCGCCCCTTGCTTCCGGCTGCCCCGCTTCCAGCCCTCATTCAGCCAGGAGGAGGCAGGAGAAGAGGGAGGGTAAGTTGCTTCCTCCCCGCCTCTCCCCACCCCTGCCTGCCTGGGGCCAGGGAGGGCCTTGGCGGGGCTTCCTCGCACTCCTGCTGGCCTTGCAGCTATTGAGGGGGGGGGGGAAACGTGCAGATCTGTCCTCGCAGAGGAGGGAGAGCTTGTACCTGAATAAAACTTGCTCTTAAAGGTGCCACTGGACTGTTTTGGACTGGGGGGTCGGGGGGCTCTGCAACTTACCTAGCTGCTTCTTGATCTGACTGAGGGCTGCTGGGAGCAGGGGGTGTGGCTTGTTGCATGTGCCTGTCCCCTGGGCTCTTTACTGCCGGAGCTCTGCTCCTATGTGCTCCTGCAGGAAATGACCCCTGGCTGTAATAATAAAGCTTGATCCTCAAGCACAAGCCATACCTGCAGTTACCAACTTTCCCACTAGTCCCTGATAGGGCTGCCTCATTTCCTGCCACAGGGCACAGCCTGCCACACACTCTGAGGGGCCCCCACCACTTCATGGACAACTGAAGCAAAAATGGGGTGGAGGGAACTGGCCCTACTTGATGCTGTGTGGGCTCTTTTTGTAGCAGGAACTCCTTTGCATATTAGGCGACACACCCCTAATGTAGCCAATCCTCCAAGAGCTCACAGAGCTCTTCTTACAGGGGCTATTGTAAGCTCTTGGAGGATTGGCTACATTAGTGGTGTGTCACCTAATATGCAAAGGAGCTCCTGCTACAAAAAGAGCTCACTGGCATCACTTCCAGTTGTGTACCCAGAAGAGATGTCACAGCGTTACACGATGCTCTAGGATTGTCCCAAATCTTTATGGGTTTCACTACAGAGATCTGGGAGATTCCTTCAACCTCATGCCAGGTGTACAACTGGACGTGACATCGTGGCATTGCATGATGCTGCTTTCTGCTGCCTCTGCCCCCAAACGCTCCTGTGGTTCTTCTAGCCCCTGAGACTGTCCAATTTACAACAAGGGGGTCTGGAAGGAATTGCTTTTATCTGTGGATCATGAAAAGCTTCAGTTGCTCATTCTTGCTGTCGAAACTTAGGGGCAGGGTCACCCTGACCTGGATAGCCCAGGCAAGCCCAATCCCATCAGATTTCAGAAGCTAAGCAGGGTTGACTCTGGCAAGTACTTGAATGGGAGTCCTCCTTGGCAGGCGAGAGGACAGGGGCAGGCTTCATTCAGCCACCTCTCTGAATATCCTCCAGACCCCCAGTTGGGGTCAGTCACCAGAGGTTGCCATGACTTCCAGGTGCACACACACTCACATGCACACATGCACACATAAAAATACATTTTTTTTTTACAAAATACAAAAATTAAGGGCATGGTCACATGTAACCTCCCCCTAAGACTGACTTCTTGAAAGTATTTGGGTGGAAATCAGTACTGGAATCAACCTTTCTTTCTATCTGAAGAAGCAAGCTCACAAAAGCGCCTACCAATTTTGTTACTTTTCAAGGGGCCACTGGACTCTTGCTCTTTTCTACTGCTACAGACAGACTAACACGGCGACCCATCTTGGTCTATCATCCTCCTTCTACCATTTGGCAACCTGACTGCAGCCAGGGGCGAAATGTACAGGGATGAAAACCGCCACTGTGACTTCCTATGGAACAAAAGCAAAATAGTCTTTCCCCTTCTTTGCAATCCCTACTTCTGTAGCTTCATTGTCAGTAAGAAATATCATCTATCAAACCTCAGACAAAGGGGGAAATATCATGTGAAATCAGAGAACTTTTCTCCGAAATTGGTCACAGTTTTTTTTAATCCTGCCCTTATTTTGAGGGGTTCAAGCCCCACCTACCTCACAGGGTGTCTGTTGTGGGGAGGGGAAGGGAAAGGAGTTTGTAAGCCGCTCTGAGACACCTTTGGGTAGTGAAGGGCAGGGTATAAATCCAATCTCTTATCTTCTTCTTCTTCTTCTAAATGACAGAGTAAGGATTTGAATGATGGCTTCCCAGAAACTAGACCAACGCTCTAACCACTACGCAACCCTGACTCTGCGTAATACGGCTTCAGTCAGAGTCATTTCAATGAAATGGATTTAGGTCTCTCTCGCCTGTACAGCCTTCATTGTAGCACGGGTCATCTACAAGCAGAATGAAGCCAGACATTTAAGCAACTTCGTATTTGATGCCTGTAAACCCCCCCCCCCAAGATATGCACGCAAGATACCAATGTTAATGCAACACAAACAAACAAAAACAAAATATTTAAAACATGCAGTTGTGAGTATACCGCTCCAAATCCAAAACTGGAGTGAAGAAATGTAGACACTGGCATCTATTCACAAAAATCTGTTCTGAGTCTAGTCCTCCATATGTCCTTGGAACTTGGTGCAGTATGCTTCTCTCTCAGTGTTCAGTGTGCTGACTTCCCAGATCTTTGCAGCGTGGCCACAGGAGGAGGAGGATTCAGTGGGTGCGCCAGTCCCTCCCGGTCCACTTGAAGTAGATAATCCGACAGCTCCTGCTCCTTCATCATTGTCTCTGGGCTCCTTGCAGCAAGGCAAAGAGCAGCATGATAAAACTGGCCGGACTCGGCGGTACAGGCCAGCCCAGCAAACACTGACGTTCTGTCGGATGGCGTTGGACGAGAAGAAGAAGATGAAAGGATCCAAGCAGGTGTTGAAGGAGGTGAGGGCAAAGGCATATTCTCTCCAGCTAGGGTCTTCGTAATAGATCACTCCAAAGATGTGGGAGATGTTAAAGGGGCCAAAGCAAAGAGCGTAATTGAGCAAAGTGAACAGAGCCAAGCCCATGGCCCTTTGTTTCTTGCGGGCCTTGACATTAGGCAGGGAGGCCAGGATGCGGATCACGTTGACGTAACAGAAGAAGGTGATGGCGAAAGGGATGCAGAAGAGGACAATGCAGATTTCGAGCCGGAAGGGGTAGATGATCCTCTTCTGCTGCTCGTTGAATGCCCTGAAGCACACCACGTGGTTGGAAGGGCGCTGGGAAGACGGGATTGAATCATTGCGGAGGGACCTCACGATGAAGACAGTGCCACAGTGGGAGGCGACAAATATCCAGATGAAGATGCTGGCCATCACCGCGTAGGCTGCCTTGCGTTTCAGCCTGTACTGGATGGGAAACGACACCCCCAGGTAGCGGTCCACACTGATGGCCGTGAGGAAAAGGGTGCTGATGGATTGGCTGCTGTGGAAGGTGCAGCTAGTGATAGTGCAGAGGGCCCTGTGGAAAGGCCACATGTTGTTTTGGGCAGCCTCCACCATTTTGAGGGGAAGGAAAACCAGGAGGATGATGTCTGCCAAAGTCAAGTTGAGCAAGAGGATGTCTATGGGGGCTGGCTTCTTGCGGACTTTCATTAAGAATGTGTAGAAGGACAGGAGGTTGGAAGGGAAGCCAAGCAGGAAGGTGATGACGTAGATAACAAGAATAACTGTGAGGTTGGTCATCGTCCCAGCTTCTGTAAAGGGAAGGAAACAATAATTAGATACGGAACTAGGTCAGGAGACACGTTTCTGAATTCTCAAGGGAAGTCTACAGTTTCAGGCTTCCCCCACCAATGATGGGGAAATTTAGTTCCGTAGGAGAAAAACAAGGGAAGGTGAATGATAGGACATCATATACAGTGGCATTTTTCAGTCCTTCCACTTTCAGTTTGGTGTAGTGGTTAAGAACAGTGGACTCTAGTTTGGAGAACTAGGTCTGATTTCCCACTACTCCATGTGCAGCTGCTTGGTGACCTTGGGTCAGTCACAAATTCTCTCAGGGCTGTTTCCTCAAGAGCAGTTTCTCTCAGTGCTCTCTCAGCCCCACCTACCTCACAGGGTGTCTGTTGTGGGGAGGGGAAGGGAAAGGAGTTTGTAAGCCGCTCTGAGACTCCAGAGGTATAAATCCAATCTCTTCTTCTTCTTTCAGGGGACACTTCCAACATCAGTTCATCTGTCATGAAACCCCAGCATGATGCAGAGGATTCTGGGTGATGTTCTAGGTCAGCTTCTCTGTCATTGTCCTATTTAGCGGATTCTTTATTATTAACACATGCAAACAGAGAATGCAATCTAGAATATAGTTCATACTCTTCTGTGGCTGGTCATGGCAAGGAAAGTTTAGTTATTATAGCTAACCCAGTTTTCAGACTGCCACATGGTGAATTACTTGAGAGTCTACTGCAAGATTCCCAGGAACACAGACTACTGAAAAACATTTTCCCACTTAAGTGACACCTATTGCTAATAATGATTATTACAGAGGTGTAGTTGTGTTGGTCTGTAGCAGTCAAAATAACAAAGGAATCCAGTGGCACCCTAAAGTGTAACAAAATTCTCACTTCATCAGATGCATAAGGTGTACATCCATCTAGTTTATTTGGTGTAGCCAGTTTGGTGTAGTAGTTAGGAGTGCAGACTCTAATCTGGGAGAACCGGGTTTGATTCCCCACTCCTTCACATGCAGCTGCTGGTGTGACCTTGGGTCAGTCACAGTTCTCTCAGAGCTGTTCTCTCAAGGGCAGTTCTTGAAAGAGCTCTCTCAGCCCCACTTACCTCACAGGGTGTCTGTTGTGGGAAGAGGAAGGAGATTGTAAGTCACTCTGAGAAT
This sequence comes from Gekko japonicus, assembly GCF_001447785.1. Taxonomy (NCBI): domain Eukaryota; kingdom Metazoa; phylum Chordata; class Lepidosauria; order Squamata; family Gekkonidae; genus Gekko; species Gekko japonicus. Next base: position 109,163 of record NW_015159812.1, read on the forward strand.
CCTTCAAGTAGTGAAGGGTGGGGTATAAATCCAATCTCCTCCTCCTATACACAATAGAATTGTGGGTGAGTATGCTATACAGAGAGGCCTGAGTTGAACAAGATCCAACTCAAAGAACACCCAGTTCTCTCAGAGAGGGTCTGAGACACGGCTGTTGGTACATAAGTAAAAAACAAAATCTAATGTTATGAAAGAAGTGGGATATGTAAGATGTTAGCACCAATAGCAAGCTAGGAAGCTCAGCTCTCCAATAATCCATAGGAGATATATATATATTCTCATATTTGATAATGAATTCTGATTCAGCGGTGTCACATTGGGTTCTGCCTTTGAAGTTTCTTTGTAAGTCAATTCTAACTTAAAGATAAGAACAGAATGCCCTTCAACATCAAAATGTTTCTCCAAGAAGTTCCTGAATATTAGGATTTTTAATAGTAGAAAAGACCTTTAACAAAATTTGTGGCAGGGTATGAACTTTTGTGAGTCACTGCTCTTAATCTATCTCCGTGGAAGGATTTTTAATATCATATTTATGTCTGCATATTCTTTTGCATTGGGGCTGACTTGTTTGTCCTATACAGAGTGTGGAGACACAATGTCCCTTTCCTCATTCTCCTTTTAATCCATGTTCACTGTGGTGTCCTCTAAGCAATTCTGCACTAAAATGGAATTCAATCTTCTTTTTATTCTGCCCCCCCCATTCTGTGCTAAAATTGAATACAACCTGATGGTATATCTTACCCTGGAGGGTGAGGAAGTGAATGAGCCTGAAATGTGTAGCTGATGTTAGCTTTTGATATGTTAAGTGATTCTGTCACTGGACCTAAGAACATCAGCTATACCAAGCTGGTCTCATTGACTTGTGCATCCTCCAATACAATGTATACCATTTTATGTCATCATTGGACTTCTATATTCCACAGTGGGAAAACATGTCAGCCCCTACACTTGGGTGAGGGATACAGTCCCTGCGAATTCCATCACAATAAGGAATGGAAACTCATTTTCCACAGTGTTTTCCATTAAATGAATGCCCATGAGATCAAAAATACAATTATCAGCCTGAACACATGACATAATAATATTTAGGAACCAAAACAAATGTTTTAATGGGCAAAATGAATCAGTTGATATGCATATCCTGAAGGTTCAGGGTCTCAAGTTTCTACCCAAGACCATTGCCTTAAAACTGACCAAGTGAATAGTTTCAGTGTATCCTTCACAGTCAGATTTTAAAAGTGAAATCTGAAATGCTATGTGAAATTGTTAACGTTTGATTATGATTTGGGAATTTCAGTGTGCAAAATTTCATTCTAGTTGGCATGGTACAGAGGGAAGTTATAGGACTTTTCTCCCTTTCTCGTGGGCACTCAATGAAATTGCTGAGCAGTCAATTTAGAATGGATAAAAGGAAGTACTTCTTCACCCAAAGAGTGATTAACATGTGGAATTCACTGCCACAGGAGGTGGTGGCAGCTACAGGCATGGACGGCTTCAAGAGGGAATTGGATAGACATATGGAGCAGAGGTCCATCAGTGGCTGTTAGCTACAAGGTATAGATAGGAACTCTCAGGCTGGTGCAAGTGATGCTCTGTATTCTTGGTGCTTGGAGGGGGGGTCAACAGTGGGAGGGCTTCTAGTGTCCTGGCCCCACTGCTGGACCTCCTGATGGCACCTGGTATTTTTGGCCATTGTATGACAGAGTGTTGGACTGGATGGGTCGTTGGCCTGATCCAATATTGGCTTCTCTTATGTTCTTATGTTCTCTTATGTTCTTATGTCACTAGGGATGCGTGCCTCAAAAAATCTTGGTATTTTTCAGATCTGGGTATCAGGAAGATGAAAAATATCACTATTCCCAGTTATCCAGGTTAGAAATACTGGTCTGGTATTTGGACCTGGGGTTTCCCCCCCCTAGATTTAGATTATTCAGCTCTAATATTCCCTACAGGAAATCTTTCCAGAAGGCTGGAGGGGCTGTTTTGTTGTTGTTGTTGTTCCTGCCTTTCAAGTAACCCCCAAGGGTCAAGTGAATTGGGCTAAGAGGACCAGTTCTAAGGGCCCCTAAACGAGGAGCCCCCAGCCATCCTCCATCATTTCCTATGGAGGAGGGAATTCCATGCTTTTTCCAGGGCAAAGAATAGCCAAAGATACCAAGAATAGCCCAAGATAGCTAAAGTCCTGCTGTACACTGCATTGGTCAGGCCTCACCTGGACTATTGTGTGCAGTTCTGGAGGCCTCCCTTCAAAAAGGATGTGGACAGAATGGAGCGTGTGCAGAGGAGAGTGATGAGGGTGATCAGGGACCTATGAGGAAAGGATGAGGGACTTGGGAACATTTAGTCTGGAGAAGAGGAGGTTGAGGGAGGACATAATTGTTCTCTTGATGTATTTGAAGGGCTGTGTCACTTAGAGGAGGGCAGGGAGCTGTTCCTGTTGGCAGCAGAGGACAGGATTTGCAGTAATGGGCTTAAATTAAGGATGGGAAGGTACTAGATGGATATTAGGAAAAACGTTTTTACCGTAAGAGTTGTTCAACAGTGGAATCAGCTGCCTAGGGGTGGTGGTGAGCTCCCCCTCACCGGCAGTCTTTAAGCAGCGGCTGGACAAACACTTGTTTGGGATGCTGTAGGCTGATCCTGCTTTGAGCAGGGGGTTGGACTAGATGGCCTGTATGGCCCCTTCCCACTCCGTGAACTATGATTCTATACAAGAGCAAGTAAAGCAACCCCTAGGCACAATCCTCTCAAAGCAGGGAGAACCAACAAGCCCCTAGAAGTCCCAGCAGAAGCACAGGACATTCTGGCAAGTCTAACACAAGAAACGCACAACCTGAGAATCCAACCCAATGTCAAACCAGAGAATTGTCCAAGCCAAAGTGAGTGGGAATGCTGTTGCAAGTCCAACAAAAGTAAAACCACAGAATCTGAACCAAGGTACAACCTGAGAATCAAAGGCAATGCTGAACCCAAGAATCCAGCACCAAACTCTAACCCGAAGCCCACAATGTTACAAGACCAACAAAATCAATTTCAAAGGACAGTATCCAAGCAAAACCAACCCGGCAAGCTGATACCAAGCCCTGGGAAGACACAGACACACAGAAAAAAGAAAGACCGATTTCCCATAAGCTGCTGCTCCATGCTCGCTCTTCCCTTTGCCGTGATCGTACATGTCAATTTCACACTAAGTGCTGCGCGGCCGCATCTGCCCCGCAGCTTCGCCCGGTTTTTCCCACATCTACTCAGTCCTCAAAAAAACAGGATTGAGTAGACGCGGGGGAAATCGGGCGAAGCTGTGGGCAATTGACACGTACGATTGGGGCAAAGGGAAAAGCAAGCATGGAGTAGCACCTTGTGGGAAATCGGTCAAAGATTTACTGTCTCTATCTCTATCTGTCTGTCTGTACACACACACACACACACATTTTGGACTGGATATATCCAAATATATCCATTCTAATCTAATGGAGAGGGAATATGGCCCTGGAGTAGAGTGCATTCTTTGCATACAAAAACTCCCAGACTAAATCAGAAGCATCTCCAGGTGAAGGACATGAGAACAGAAGGAGAGCCCTGCTGGATCAGACGAATTGTCCATCTAGTCCAACATTCTGCCTCACACAGTGGCCAACCAGTTCATCTGGAGGGCCAAGAACAGGGCATAGAGGTCAAGGCCTTTCCCTGATGCGTCCTCCTGGCTATGAGATTCAGAGGATTGGTGCCTCTGAGCGTGGAGGTTCCTATCAGTCACAATATCTTTAGCCGTTGATAGACTGATCCTCCATGAATCTACCTAATCCCCTTTTAAAGCTGTTTATTGCTGTGGCCATCACGACATCCTCTGGCAGTGCATTCTACATTTTAAGCACTCTCTTTGTAAAGAAGGATTTCATTTTGTCGGTCCTGAACATACAGCCCATCAGCTTCATTCGATGGCCTCGAGTGCTAGTATTTCGAGAGAGGGAGAAAAGGTCTCTTTGTCAACTCCCTCCACCCCATGCATAATTTTATAAGCCTCTATCATGTTCCCAGAGCTGCGGTGGCTCAAGTGGTTAAGACGCTGAACTGCAGGCTGTGGAAGGTTGGTAGTTCAGCAGATCGAGACCCGGGTGCCGCATGACGGAGTGAGCTCCCGTCTCTAGTTCCAGCTCCTGCCAACCTAGCAGTTTGAAAGCAAGAAATTGCAAGTAGATAAATAGGTATCATTTCGGTGGGAAGGTAACAGCGTTCTGTGCACCTTGGTGTTTAGTCACGCCAGCCACATGACCACGGAAACGTCTTCGGACAGCGCTGGCTCTTCGGCTTTGAAACGGAGATGAGCACCGCAACCCTAGAGTCGGATTCGGCTGGCTTTCGAGCAAGGGAGACCTTTACCTTTTTATCATGTTCCCCCTTAGTCATCCCTTTTCTAAACTAAAGGTCCCAGACTCTTCAGCCTTTCCTTGTAGGGAAGGTGCTCCAACCCCTAATCCTCTTGGTTGCCCTCCTCTGTACTGTTTCCAGCTTTGCAATGTCCTTCTGGAGATA
>NW_015159812.1:114337-118697 GCF_001447785.1 Gekko japonicus
GGAACGCTGTTCCCTTCCCACCGAAGTGGTACCTATTTATCTACTTGCAATTTCTTGCTTTCGAACTGCTAGGTTGGCAGGAGCTGGAACTAGAGACAGGAGCTCACTCCGTCATGCGGCACCCGGGTCTTGAACTGCTGAACTACTGACCTTCTACAGCCTGCAGTTCAGCATCTTAACCACTTGAGCCTCCGCATGTATTAGGGAAGGCCTTTTTCTGCCAATGGCCAGGCAATGGCCATCAGAGGAGACAATACTGAGCTAGATGGACTCTGAGTTCTGACATGGTAGATGTCTACTTCATATGGTCTGGGGTGGGGATCTAACTCCCTGATAGAGCATCTGTTTTGCATGCCAAAGGTCCCAGCCTCAATCACTGTCCTCTCCAGATAAAGGGTCTCTGGGAACAGGTGCTGGGAGAGACCTTTCTCTGCATTACCCCCCTCCCAAGAAGTGCTACCAATCAGAGCAGCCAACAGGGATACGCATTGATCTCCCTGATAAAAGACCAAAGACCTTCCCCTATGCAAGTTTTTTTTTTGGGGGGGGGAGCTCTTACCTATTGAGAATATCAATTAACTTAGCTTAAGTCGTGCTATCTCATCAGATCTTGGAAGCTAAGCAAGGTAAAGGTAAAGATAAAGGTTCCCTTGCTCGAAAGCCAGTCAAATCTGACTCTAGGGTTGCGGTGCTCATCTCCGTTTCAAAGCCGAAGAGCCAGCGCTGTCCGAAGACGTTTCCGTGGTCATGTGGCCGGCATGACTAAACACCAAGGTGCACGGAATGCTGTTACCTTCCCACTGAAGTGGTACCTATTTATCTACTTGCAATTTCTTGCTTTCGAACTGCTAGGTTGGCAGGAGCTGGAACTAGAGACGGGAGCTCACTCCGTCTTGCGGCACCTGGGTCTCGAACTGCTGAACTCCTGACCTTCCACAGCCTGCAGTTCAGCCTCTTACCGCAAGGTAAGCCCTGGTTAATACTTGGATGGGAGACCACTAAGGAAGTCCAGGATTGCTATGCAGAGGAAGGCAATGGCAAAACCACCTCCGTTCATCTCTTGCCTTGAAAACCATGAGGGAGGTGGCATTGCCATAAGATCAGTGGCGACCTGACAGCAATTCCCACCATCAATTAACCTAATGGGGACACTTTATTTGACTCTATAGCTAAATCCCTCTCAAAATAGTACAAGGTACATTCATTCCAGCAGCCGTTTATATATCTTACCTGACTTCCTCTCCGCTCGTTCTTCGAGGTGTGGATGGAGCAAGGTCTTCTGCAGATAGTGTGGCCGACCTGCCTTCTGTCTTCTAAAAGCAGCTGTGGGAGCACGTTTCCATGCACTGGTGGTGGTGTTTTTTTGGTTTTTTTAATGTGATGTATTTAATGTGGTGCAATAAAAGCAGCTGGCCTGGTGGAGGAAGCAGAGGTGTTAGGCAACCATCCGCCTCATAGAGAAGTGAACTAGGAAGGCATTAGCAACACTTTACCTCCCAGACTGGGAGGAGACCTGTTTTGATTGCACTGTAAAAGCCCGGGGTTTTGCAAGCCTCAAATTCTATCATGTCCCAAACGTATTTATTTATTTATTTCAATTTGCTAGGCAGGGCTCAGGGCGGCTTACATTGAAAGCGAATACAGTATATTCAGTTTGGTGTAGTGGTTAAGTGTACGGACTCTAATCTGGGAGAACCGGGTTTGATTGCCCACTCCTCCACTTGCACCTGGCTGGATGACCTTAGGCAAGCCATAGTTCTGATGAGAGCTGTCCTTGAAAAAGAGCAGTTTCTATCAGAGCTCTCTCAGCCCCACCTACCTCACAGGGTGTCTGTTGTGGGAAGGGGAAGGGAAAGGAGTTTGTAAGCCGCTCTGAGACACCTTTGGGTAGTGAAGGGCGGGGTATAAATCCAATCTCTTCTTCTTCTATATTCTAGCTGCCTTAGAACAGCTATTGGTAAATGTATGCTGGAGGATGGGGGAGCTTTACAAACAGGGGGCAACCAATGAGAGCAAGGGGGTCTCTCCCCAGCTATCCATTAACCCTTAATCATCCTCCCAAACGTTTTTTGCATTTTTTTTGGCCTGTGTGCATGTGAGTGCCCGTGCCTGGAAGTCATGGCGAACTAATATAGTCACCATCCGAGCAACAACAATACTAGCACCTACTGTGTTATTGTTATAGTTTTAGCATTATTTTAGATGTTTCAATTGTTTTATTGCAAATATATGCCTGCCTCTGGCCTCCCGGCCCTGGTATTCCTTGGAGGTCTGACAAAAACTGGGGGGAAAAGGGGGGGAGGGAAAAACTCAACCCAAGATAACACTGTGAACCAGAAGGGTTAAGCTGACCATATATATTATAAAAGTACAACATTTATTAAGGTGTACACATATTAAAATATATTCGGGTTAATTTTTTTTCCATGTATCAGACTAATAGAAGCATATCAAATATAAACACACATGATGGGTCAACACTTTCCAACTGAAGACCAAACGCATTGAATCCTTACCTTGAGGGAATGAGACACATTCAGACTTCTGAAATCTCAGTTACCAGAATAATTGGAATGAATATGGCTATACCTATGGCCCATCATTAATACCAGCAGCACAATTGCAAACATATAAGGATACAACATCTGGTCTTTATATAAGTGTACTAAAGATCTTGTATACATATGTCTGAATGTGTGTCTATACTATGTTGTATAGTGACCACTGAGGAAGGCCCTTTGAGGCCGAAACGCGTTTGGTCTTCAGTTGGAAAGTGTTGACCCATCATGTGTAGGGGTCATTTCCTGCAGGAGCACACAGGAGCTGAGCTCCGGCAGGAAAGAGCCCAGGGGGCGGGCACATGCAACAAGCCCCACCCCCTGCTCCCAGCAGCCCTCAGTCAGAGCAAGAAGCAGCTAGGTAAGTTACAGAGGGCCCCCCCTGGCCCCCCGGTCCAAAACAGTCCACGGAGCCCCCGTTCCGTCCCACCTTCAGGTACAAGCTCTCCCTCCTCTGTGAGGGCAGATCGGCGCATCCCCCCCCCTCCAGCTAGCAATCCAAAACAGTCCAGTGGAGCCTGAGCGGTGGGTGTTGCCTTCTGACACACTTCCGGTGAGGTCAGGGGGTGTGGCATATGCAAATAAGTCATGCTAATGAGCTCCTGCACCTCTTTTTCTACGAAATGACCCCTGATCATATTTGATATGCTTTTATTACTCTGATACTTGAAAAATTTTTTAACCCGAGTATATTTTAATATGTGTACACCTTAATAAATTTTATTCCTTGGAGGCCTCCCTTCCAAATACTTGCCAGGGTCGGCCCTGCTTCGCTTCCGAGATCTGATGAGACCAGGCTTGCCTGGCCTATCCAGGTCAGGGCCTCCCAAACTCATTGTTGAAGTTAGAAGCAAGCCCTTCCGAGAGAAAAAAACATCTCAAGGCGGTGGGGTGATTGGGAGAGCTGCAGAGAAGAATATATAGGTGTGCCAAGCAATGTTCCCTCTAAGATGTCGAATCTTGTAAGCAAAAATTTTACTTTGTGAGCTCCTGGCATTAAAGTTGTGAGCGAGCAATTTGGCTACTGCATAAACTAGTTTGCTCTGGAGCCATCCTTCCTGAGCTAAGGCAAAAATCTGTGAGCCAGAGGCTAATAAACTGTGAGCTAGCTCACACTAACTCAGCTTAGAGGGAACACTGGTGCCAAGGTGTGCTAACCGCACCCTGTGATTGAGTACTTTAAAGGATTTCCTGGAAAATCAGCACTGAACCTGAGCTACGATTTACTCTGAGCCTGTGTTATTGGGGTTAGGGTGCTGGCCCTGGAAGATCCAGATTCCGTTCTCTGCTCAGCCTTTCAGCTCACCGGCAGTGCCCTCCTAAGCAGAGCAATGTTATTCTAAGGCCGTCGACTTCCTCGTGAGTGACCTCAGGCCAGTCACGCTCTCGCTGCCCAACCTGCTTCGTAGGGTTGTTGTGAGAACAGACCAGATGGAACGAGAACCCGGTAGGCTATCCAGAGAGGGAGAGTGGGGCAAACATTTTCCTCCCCTGTGTTCACTTTGCTAGAAGGTGCTGAATGTGGACAAGGAAGCAGCAAAAGTACCGAATGTGGCAAGAAGGGGAAGTGGTTTAGTTTTGTTGTGGAGGAGATTTTAGTTGTGGTTGTCATATTTGTGCATCGTTCCCCCACCCAGAGACTAAAAAGTGGAACACACTAATGCTACCTGGGTAAGGGAAAAAATGTTGTTCTCAGTACTGATTTACATGCAACTGTATTTAAGTATTCATTCTTAGGGTGCAAATACCAGTAATCCTGTCCCTTTGCTAGAAATCTGAACGGCAAAAATCAGCACGAGAAG
>NW_015159812.1:119309-143547 GCF_001447785.1 Gekko japonicus
GGCATCTTCGGATTCTCATAGTTGCAAATCTTGGATGCCAGAAAAATCTCTGTCTTTTGGATGGCTTAACCCGATTGTTTTCAACTCAAAACTATTACAGGCTGGCCTGTAGCTAACATGGGGCTCACGGGGTCTGGCCCCCTAGTCTTTCTTCTGGGCCCCCTCCTTCCTGGGCTGCCCCCAAAGTGCCCTGACATGCCACCTGCATTGTGCTTTGATTTAATTACCTGCCCCCCCAAGGCCCCCTCCCAAAAAATTCCCTAGCTACGGGGCTGATTACAGGACTTTCCCCTACCCCAGATCACTTTTCTTAATAGCTGGAAACCTAGAAATGGCCCTTATTCCCTCTCTGACACCATTTCAGTTCTTTTATTCACTCCTAAGACTGTAATAGCCTCCCACTGGGAAAGTACATTAACCCCAGATTTATCATTTGTCAGACTCAGGCATCTGGCAATGGGCAAATGACTGGCACCTGGTGTACCTGATGATGTATTCTGCTTGTATTCTGTACCCCTTCCCCATGATTTACTTGCTTGCATGCTGTATCTCTTTTTCCTTGTCCCTGCCCTCCCCTGCCATTGCATTCCTGAGGAGGGGGGAGTAAGTGCGCATAGTGGAATAGGGAGGCTTGCTTGGTAATCTTCTGAAGAGGCCCCAAAGACATTGTTCTCACGAGAAATGTCCTTGGAGTAAGATCTGTACCTGGCTAGATAGTGGTTGTATATCTTTCAGGACCACTGTAGTAATGCTGACATTGAATGCATGGAATTTGGGGTTGTAAGTTAACTATACCTTGAGTTTCCCACCTTGCAACCAGTCCTAACAAAGAGTGTGAACCCATAGCATCTCACATCTCTAATAAAAACATTCACTAAAGAAAGTGCGTGTGGAGAGTGATTTGACTGGGGACCTGACATCATTATGGCACAAAAAACTATGGGACCAATACATTACGGCAAAAATAACTGACAACCTATCCTATCTTGATTCTCAAATTTCCTCATCCAACTTTGATACAGCTTGGGTTTCCCATTATGGAACACTTAGTAAAACAAGATGGAATCCCTAATGTGATTGATGATCTATGTCTGTGGTAATGATAAAGTGTTTCAGATACTCTTAATGGAATTGATAAATCAGTATGTATTGCTTTAGATGTATTTATTTATTTACTTTACACTTGATATACCGCCCTAATCCCCGAAGGGGTCTCTGGGCGGTTCACATTTTGGTCGTTCTAGGAACTAATTTCCTATCTTGGGCCACATTAGCGTTAGGGGTGGGACTGCCTACCAGCACCCTCAGTGGAAATTGCTTTCTCCTGCATCCTTGGCTCGGCTTCGGCGTCTGTTCCTCCACAGCTCCTAAACCTGGCGGCCCCCGATTTCTGCTGCTGCCGCCGCTGTCACTCGGTGCTCCCTCTAGCCACCAGGGATCGCTCTGCTCCTCCTCGCTCCACCAGCGCCGCCGCCGCTACCGCCGCCGATGTCCTCGCCGTCGTCCGCCACCATCCGCTTCTCCACACCATCCGCATTTTCCACCATGCCTCCTTCGACAGAGGTGGGTGCCCCCTACCCATCTAAGGGTAGGTACCCATTCGTCTACTCGCATTTTTTGATGTTAATTTGCTTTCGACCCGCTGGGTTGGCGGGAGCTGGGATAAAGGCCGGGAGCTCACTCTGGCCACGGTGGTATTCGAACAGCCGCAATGGCTGCTCGTAGTTGTTAAGCAGGCGTTCTACTGCCTGCGCCACCGCTCCCTATTTATATAGTATGTCTGTCTCATTAATTTATGCTATACTTCTGACGTTGTAATCTTTGATTTTGTTTTCTTCATCTGTACTGTGGTTTTGAAAACATAAAATAAAAAGTAATTAAAAAAAACATTGTTTTTCTTTTGGCTTGATAGCACCCTCTATATAAATACTACCATGAACTGCCACCTGCTGAGAGCCAAACATGGGAAAGGGGTTATATGCATAAGTGATAATTTTCCAATTACTTTTTGGGCCTGTTCCAGTCCCCTTGTTTGTGCTTTTCTTGTTGGCCCACCTTGAGAATCTCATCCCGTGTTTCTTTGACTTGATATCATTTCCCCCCAAGGCCATGTACTTTATCTCCCTGTCCCTTGCAGTTGCAATCCCACGCTTCCCTCCATTACAAAGTTCTAAGCTCTCCCTGAAGGACAGTCTGATAGAAAATGTTACTTGCTTGCATTCGTCTTCTACTCCTGTAGAGGGCCCCTTCCTCCTCCTGAGAACAAGCACTTCCAATGACTATCCATTGCATCAGCGCTTCCAATGACTCTCCATTGCATCAACTGAAAACGATCAGATAGAAAATAACCTCTCCAAAGCTGTGGTTTTTAACTAGGGCTGTTTCTCTATCCTTTCACTGCAGGAAGCCTCAGTTCCCAATAGAGCATCACACTGGACAATCTGCCTGGTTTGGAAAATGCAAACAGGAAAGAGGCTACTTCTCGGCTCCACCTGCCATTAAGACTCCGAAGAGCAACCACCGAAGTCTGCTAAGTGCTAGCCCTGCAAGGATCAATGGATCCCCACCTAGGCATTTCCTCGCAATGTGCTCATACCAGGCCACCGTCCCTTGTAAACATCCTCCCATCCTTTGCCTAATTGAAGTGGGTTGAAGAGGTACAGCTATCCCCTGGGCAGCTTGACAAACAAGTGAGAAGAGACGTGGGATGGTGAACTGGAGAATGCAGAAGAAATGGAATACAACCAGGGGCCAGGACAAGAGGTCACAGAGGGCTTAAGGGCCACGGTGCCTGGCATCATATATCAAAAAACCCAGATCAAGGCCAGTGCAAAAAACAGTCGTTTATGATTGGGTTGCCAGCCTCCAGGTGAGACCTAGAGATTCCCCACTTTTACAATTGACTTTCAGCTGACAGAGATCAGCTCCCCTGGAGAAAATGGCTGCTTTGAAGGATGGACTCTATGGCATTGTACCATGCTGAGCCTCCCCCCCCAAACCCTGCCCTCTCCTGGATCCACCTCCAAAGTCTCCAGGTATTTTCTAACCCAGACCTGGCAACCATAGTTCATAAGCAGCAACCAACCTAGCCATTCCATCTTAGAGGCAGGCTTAGACTTGGATCCTGTGATATGTCTTTGCCATGGGCTGAAACATAAGAACATAAGAGACACCAATGTTGGATCAGGCCAAAGGCCCATCCAGTCCAACACTCTGTGTCACACAGTGGCCATAAATACCAGTCCCATCAGGAGGTCCACCAGTGGGGCCAGGACATTAGAAGCCCTCCCACTGTTGACCCCCCCCCAAGCACCAAGAAGACAGAGCGTCACTTGCCCCAGAGCCCCTATCTATACCTTGTGGCTATTGGCCACTGATGGACCTCTGCTCCATATGCTTATCTATGTGCTTGCAGCAGTGGAGAAGGTGTACTCTGGGTGTGCAGAGTCTGGGAACACAGCTTCATCCCTAGATACAACAGATCCTTTTAATGAACCAAACTTTGGGTTCATTGAAAGTTTCCCAGTTGGTTGAACTTGTGCAAACTCTGTACTCAGCAACTAGCAGACCCAGGAGAGGGCCAGCTGTCTCCCAAATTGCAAATCCCAGAAGGAAATGTTGGGTGTGAATGAGAAACATCTGGACATCAGGTCATGGTTGGGGGGGACCTTGGCTCATTCCCACTGCCTGGCTGTGCATGACCTTGAAATCAGATTAGGTACTCTAGGTTTAAAAAATGAGCTTCATGATCTTAGATGGGTGTCAGCTGATGCTGCCAGGGCTTGGAATGTGTGGGTTGCTCTGTGGCTTTTACTTCCCTCCTCCTGTCATCTCCCAAGTGCCCTTGGACCTGAGCACCTGTAGCTCTTCGTTTTCCCACTGGGAACCTTAACTGCTGCTTTTTGCTTATTGGCTTTAATGCATCAGGGGGTCAAGTACAAAGGGGGCATATCTGGGGCTCCTTCCACTAACCTGCCATTCCTGACACAAGCGTTCATGATATCTCAAGTACTTTCTCTCTCAATAAACTGAATCTTCTGAAGAGCTGGTATTGAGTGTGGTTGACTGGGAACCCTGACAATGGGTATAACTCGTTCTAGATTGTACCATGAGATTCAAAGGCTGTGCCATTCTACCACTTGTCTTCAGAATGGAACACCTAGATGTGGTCATGCTTCTCAGATTTGGCTTTTAATTTTTCTTCTTCTCACAAACCATTTCCTTCTCCTTAACTTGGCTTTCAAAACAAACACAAAACAAGCCAACAGATAATAGAAGCCCCAATTCCAGGGGAAACTGATGGTCATCTTGAAGTTTCTGGAATTCAAACCCTCCCTTGCTCCTGACCAACACCAGCCTCATCAGGACAAAATGGTTTTCTAGAGATCAACGACAAATTCTGTGGTTGCTCCTAGAACCAGAATTGGTGTAGTGAACCAGTTTGGTGTAGTGGTTAAGTGTGCGGACTCTAATTTGGGAGAACCGGGTTTGATTCCCCACTCCTCCACTTGCACCTGGCTGGATGACCTTGGGCAAGCCATAGTTCTGATAAGAGCTTTTCTTGAAAAAGAGCAGTTTCTGTCAGAGCTCTCTCAGCCCCACCTACCTCACAGGGTCTCTGTTGTGGGGAGGGGAAGGGAAAGGAGTTTGTAAGCCGCTCTGAGATGCCTTTGGGTAGTGAAGGACGGGGTATAAATCCAATCTCCTCCTCTTCTTCTTCTTTTAGGTCGGGTTGTTCTGAGCCCTTTCATTCAATCAATTTTCATTGCAGGTAATGTCACTTTACGGTTTCATTGATGCCATTTATACATGATTGACCTACAACTACGATTGAAAAATACATTCATTTGAGGGAACTGAAATCTGGCTTGAATACAAAATAGCACAACAAGGAAATGTCCTAGTTCAATTTCACACTAGGAAAAGGGAAAATCAAAATAGGGCACGTTGATGAACCAGCGGAGATCAGAAAGCCGATAAGATCCATATTTGTGATCTGAAGAACTCTCATTCTCCCATTTGTAAAATTTGCACTGCTAGGACTGGATTCAAGGAACAGGGTTTTCCATCTTGATTTATGTTTCACAGCTTGAACAGCTATATTAGAATTCAGTTTGGGCTATTCCTTTGCGGGCCCAGGGGCAGAGAGAGAGTGAAGGCGGGGAATGAGACATGAAGGCAACTGGTGTTTTGTATAAAGGCTGCAGCTTTATTGAATGCACTACAGGAATATTGGCACAGCATGGGGACAGATCCTAAATCGGGTGACCCACCTGCTGCCTGATATCCCCAACCCCCCAGCCCACCTGCTGGGGGGTGAAACCGTGGCAACCCCTGGGAGCGATGTGGGCGCTGGCTGCTGCGTGGTTCCCCTGACACCTGTTGGTGAAAGCTGTCCAATAGACCCAAAACCGGGCATGCCACTGAACTGGCTCCACCCCAAGACCCCTAAAGGGAGTCCCCAAAATGGGGAAGCAGACACACAGGCATAGCCTCCTTCTCAAAAGGATCCATCCCAATGCCCAAACCACCAGAAAAGCTGTGACAAAACGAACAAGCACAATCCAAAACACAACCCGTTAAGGACCGAAATGCAGGGAGGGAGGGTGGGTTGGAAGAAGCCGCAAAACACGAAGAAGAAGAAGAATAAGAAGAGGAAGAAGAGGAAGGAGAGGAAGAAGAGAAAGAAGAGGAAGAAGAAGAGGAAGAGGAAGAGGAGGAAGAGGCAGAAGAGGAAGAGGGAGGAGGAGGAGGAGGAGGAGATTGGATTTATACCCCATCCTCCACTCAGAGTCTCAGAGCGACTTACAAACTCCTTTCCCTTCCCCTCCCCACAACAGGCCCCCTGTGAGGTAGGTGGGGCTGAGAAAGCTCTGAGAGAACTGCTCTTTCAAGGAACAGCTCTTGTCAGAACTATGGTTTTCCCAAGATCAAACCAGCAGCTGCCAGTGGAGGAGTGGGGAATCAAACCCGGTTCTCCCAGCTTAGAGTCCACACACTTATCCACTACACCAAACTGGCTCTGCACCAAACTGCTGTGTGGGTGAAGGACCCCAAGGCTGCTGGCTATATAGGAGAGGGGCAGGCAAATGGAAGCTCCTAGGGCTAACCAGAGCTCTGCCCCCCCCTTGCCTGCCTGCTGATGCAAGAGCCGGTCTCTGGCCATCACCAGGGTCTCAGGCCCTTAGCACTGGACAGTGTGACCAGCTAGAGGCCCGCACAGTTTGGTGTAGTGGTTAAGTGCGCGGACTCTAATCAGGGAGAACTGGGTTTGATTCCCCTCTCCTCCAATTGCACCTGCTGGGTGACCTTCTTCTTCTTCTTCTTCTTCTTCTTCTTCTTCTTCTTCTTCTTCTTCTTCTTCTTCTTCTTCTTCTTCTTCTTCTTCTTCTTCTTCTTCTTCTTCTTCTTCTTCAGATTCCCCACTCCTCCACTTGCACCTGGCGGGATGACCTTGGGCAAGCCGTAGTTCTGATAAGACTGTTCTTGAAAAAGAGCAGTTTCTGTCAAGAGCTCTCTCAGCCCCGCCTACCTCACAGGGTGTCTGTTGTGGGGAGGGGAAGGGAAAGGAGTTTGTAAGCCGCTCTGAGACTCCTTTGGGTAGTGAAGGGCGGGGTATAAATCCACTCTCTTCCTCCTCCTCCTTCTTCTTCCTCTTCCTGATCGCCCCAAGGAATTCCTTGCCATGGCTTCCTTTTATTCTTTTAGAAGCTCATTGATTTACAAATCCTGAGCAGAAAGATTTCATGTTCTTAATTTTTTGGACACAAGGGATAAAAGGACAAAGACAAGATTCGCCAAAGTAATCTTAGGCTCATTATTTCTAAGCAAATAAAACAGAGATCACAAAGCCTGATACATAATGTAGCTTAATATAGTAACCCCTAATATTCTAAAAAAAAAAAAAGGCATTCAAGCAGATCATGAAACAATGTGTCAATCTTATTAAGGCCGCAAAGGCAAATTCTGTCAGAATAAGGAATATTCAAAAATCTTCCTTGTAAAACCACAGAGTGTAAAAAACGCAAATTAGGCCCCGTTCACACAGAGGATTTGCCACGGTAAAAGCATGAATGGTAGGTGGATTTTCAGTGTGTGATCACACCACAACATCTGGGAAGTGTAGCGCACCTGTAGCCAACCCGTGGCATCCTGCCGAAGATGTGCAGTAAAAAAATAACTCAGAAAGTGCAGTAGTATCAGGAAAATGTGTGGCAGGGGCGGGCGTCTGATTGCGGGAGCGCTAGTATCCCGTGGCTTCCGGCGTCCATCCGAGTCCCGTCGCAAACCAGATGGTTTCCCTAAGCGCATGCACATGAATACTAAACTGGAAGCAGTGCTGCTCCGCGGAACTGCGCATGCGCACAAACACGGAACGCTTGCCGCGCGGCTTCTTTGCCAGCTCCAGCATCGCCGTGTGGTCATGAGCTTCCTGCCACAGCGTGAAGACTTGGGAGACCGTGTGATCGAACTAACGCAATTTATTTTGCCCCAGGGCAAACAGCCACGCCTCACCCCCGCGTTATCTGGCCCGTGTGACCGGGACCTTAGTTAAGTGGGACCTTTAAGACCAACAAAGGTCCCGATCACACCCAGAAGTAGCTGCGTGAGAGGCACGACTGCCAGGAGGATTTTAGGGGCGCGATCACACAGGAACATCTTGCAAGCATCCTGCACCCGTTGGCAACCTGTCTCACTCTGCCAAAGACATGGAGTTAAAAAAATACCTGGGAAAGTGCAGTATCAAATGAGTTGTGATGGGCTGCAGAAGGAGTTTCCCGTGTGATCACTCCAGCGTGCTCCGATTGCATCACTGATCCCTCAATGAAGCGCGCCGGAAACACGTGGTGAAGAAAAAAACCCGATTCACCCACTGCTGCGTCTGATCACGCAGTGGCAGGTCAAATTACTGCAGTGCAAATAGGCTCGCTTCCCCACCCCGCGTTTTCCAGCACGTGTGACTGGGACCATAGTTTTATTCAAGGTGTGAGCTCTCGTGTGCACACACACTTCATCAGACAGTGAAACGGAATTACCCATCATACTTGTATATATACAGGGTTGCTTGTTAAATTAGCATGCAAAACAGTGCTAAATTTAACAAGCTACCTTGTATATATACAAGTATGATCTGTAATTCCGTTTCATTGTCTGACAAAGTGTGCGTGCACACAAAAGCTCACACCTTGAATAAAACTTTCTTGGTCTTAAAGGTGCCCCTGGACACAAACTTTGTTCTATTGCTTCAGGCCAACAGGGCTGCCCACCTTGAGCAAATTAGTTAAGTAAGGACAAGGGTGAGCAAACTTTAATGAAAAAAGTCATCACCCCAACTAGTGGCAGTTTCTCGTCAATAGCTTTCATCCATTTTGATCTGAAAGTGTCCCATTTCAGGGCAGCTAATAAACCGTTCTCAGAGGAGGAGAAGGAGGAGAAGAAGAAGAGGAGGAGATTGGATTCATACCCTGCCCTTCACTATCTTGAAGGAATCACAGAGTGTCTTACAATCTCCTTTCCCTTCCCCACCCCACAACAGACACCCTATGAGGTAGGTGAGGCTGAGAGAGCTCTTTCCAGAACTGCTCTTGAAAGAACAGCTCTGAAAGAACTTGTGACTGACCCAAGGTCACGCTAGGAGCTTCGTGTGGAGCAGCGGGGAATCAAATCTGGTTCTCTCAGATTAGAGTCCATGCTCTTAACCACTACACCAAACTGGCTCTTAGATTAAAGGCACAAAGCCAAGGACATATGACCAAATTCCTTCTGTATTACAGCATTCAAGACAGAGCATGGTATATTCAACAGTTTTCTTTAAAAATGAACAAGAGGTTGATCGATATTATCTGAGAAAACTTTAATCGAAATAGCTGAGCCATATAGAATAAGGGGAACTGCTTTCAATTTAGATGCTTGCACAGCTCCAGGAATCTACCTCTCCTCTTTATTACAAAAAGTACCTAATTATACATTAGCACAGGTTTTTGCTTTATTAACCACCATTCTAAGCTGGGGATTCCAGGATAAATCTGCTATAAACAGGCCCCTGCCACACGACAGGAAAAAAGCCTCTTGAGGCGCGGCTTTTAAAAGCCGTGCCAACGTTGAGGCGCCGCGGCGGGATCCCCTGGCCGCGGCGCAGTTTCTCCCCGGCGCGATCAAACGCCGGGGAGAAGACATGGCTCAGACCGGGTGCCGGCCGAACTGCGCATGTCGGAGCATGCGCAGTTCGGCTCCGGGCCGGGATTGTGCCAACGCAAGGGAGCGCCGGCGATCAGACGCCTGGATTGCAGCGCGTCTACTCGTTGAACCACCGAGGTAGGTGGTGTCAACTTGAGGCGCTTTTTCCCGGGAAGGTCCAGTTCGGGGGCGGAAGCACGACGCTTCCCAGATGTTGTGGTGTGATCGCGCTGGTTTGATCCGCCCCCGAACTGTCCTGCTCCCGGGCCAAATTGCCTCGTGTGAACAGGACCACAGAATCCCAAATATGAGAAGGTCTTAACTTGCTAAATATTGAACCCGCTAACTGACCATTTTATCAGGCCCAGTCTCCTATTTTTGGTGAAGACAAAATTAGGCACAGGATTACATGTAGTCCCCTCCCCCTGATTGAATACTTAAAAGGATTTGCATGGAAAATCAGTGTAGATTTTCTCTCTCTCAACCAATTGGCAATGGGGGGGGGGAATGTACAGCAATGAAAATCACCGCACTTCCTCCGCAGTAAAAGTAAACCTCCCTCCCCCTTTTTCGTTGCAGTTCTTTTGTAGCTTTCTAGCCGGTATGAAATGCCACCTATCGAACCTCAGCCAAATGAAAAATAGTATTTGACATCAGACAACTTTTCTCCAAAATCTGTCATTTTTTTTTTTAAAGGCCTGCCCTTATTTTGAGGAATTCAGGGCAGCGTACATGGTGGAGTGGGGATTTGAACGGTGGCTTCCTATGTCCTGGGCCAACTCTGGCCCATTCTGCACTGAGCATTCACTCCGCTGTTTTACCAAACCCACGTTGGAACAGAATCCCCCTCTACATTGCATGCCACTTTCACTTGCTTTGATTGTTGGATTTTATGGCAGCCTCCGCACTGCATTCCAGTTTCACTTCCTTTGACCTCTCCATTTTATGGTAGCCGTCTGCATAGATTTATGGCTGCTATGTGGCCATTCAGGGGTGACTCTGCAGTCAGTACGGAGTTGGCATGGAATGGAGTTTTGAGCCACATCTTTTTCTGTTCCAGTGTGGGTTTGGTAAAACAACGGAGCAAATGCCAGATGACGAATGGGCCACTCTAAGCACCAGGGCTCTTTTGGTAGAAAACCCCCAGCAGGAACTCATTAGCATAACAGGCCACATCCAACAGCAGAAACTCATTAGCATATTAGGCCACACCCCTGACAGCACAGCTCATTGGCATATCAGGCCACACCTCCATGTTACCAGAAGTGTGGTCATCCAGCCACACCCACCTTTTCCTTCTTATTCTGTTTACCTTGTTTGTTGTCAAAACCCAGGGCTTTTTTTAGTTGCAGGAACTCCTTTGCATGTTAGGCCACACACCCCTAATGTAGCCAATCCGAACAAGTTTCTGCTCTTGGGTGTGGCCTATTATTCTAATGAGTTCCTGCTGGGCGTGGCCAACTTGGAAGCCAGCCGGAACTCCATTCCTGTGCGTTCCTGCCCAAAAATAGCCCTGCTAAGCACTATGCAACACTGGCTCTGATTAATACGGCTTCAGTCAAGGTCATTTCATGGAAACGAAGTTATGTCACACCTGTACAACCTTCATTGTAGCATGGGTCATCTGCAGGCAAATATAAGCAATCTCATATTTGATGTCTACAAAGAAAAACACAGTCCAGATATGCAGACAAGATTCAAATGTTAATGTAAAAATAATAATAATAATAATCTACATTCAACATGCAGTTTTAGCCCTGACCTGGCTAGCCCAGGTAAGCTCGATCGCATCAGATCCTGGAATCTAAGCAGGGCCGACCCTGGCAAGTATTTGGATGGGAGACCTCCAAGGAGTACCAGAGCCGCTTCTCTGAATGCCCTACATACCCCAGGAGGAGCTGCCAGAGGTTGCCATGACTTCCATGTATGGGCGCGCACACACACACACACACGCAACCCCCTGTCCCCAAAAATGCAATTTTGAATTTGTAACTCCATATCCAAAACTGGGGCAAAGAAATTTAGACATTGGCATCTATGCACAAAAAGTCTGTTCTGGGTCTAGTCTTCCACGTGTCCTTGGAACTTGGTGCAGTATGCGACTTGCTCAGCATCCAGTGGGCTGACCTCCAACATCTTTACAGCATGGCCGCAGGAAGAGGATTCAGTGGATCCGCCTGTCACTCCCAGTCCGCTTGTAGTAGATAATCCGGCAGCTCCTTCTCTTTCCTTATTGTCTTTGGGTTCCTTGCAGCAAGGCAAAGTGAAGCACAATAAAATGGGCCGGATTCTGCGGCACGTGCTGGCCCAGCAAACACCAACATTCCGTCGGATGGCGTTGGAGGAGAAGAAGAAGATGAAAGGATCCAAGCAGGTGTTGAAGGAGGTGAGGGCAAAGGCATATTCTCTCCAGCTAGGGTCTTCGTAATAGATCACTCCAAAGATGTGGGAGATGTTAAAGGGGCCAAAGCAAAGAGCGTAATTGAGCAAAGTGAACAGAGCCAAGCCCATGGCCCTTTGTTTCTTGCGGGCCTTGACATTAGGCAGGGAGGCCAGGATGCGGATCACGTTGACGTAACAGAAAGTGGTGATGACAAACGGGATGCAAAAGAGAGCAAGGCACAGTTCAAGTCGGAAGGGGTAGATGATCTCCTTCTGCCGTTGATTGAATCCCTTGAAGCATACCTCATGTTTGGGAGGCTGTGAGGTTGGCTGTGGCAGTGAAGGTGGTGTTGAATTATTGGCCAGGGTCCTCAGTACGAAGACTGTGCTGCAGTGGGCACCCACCAGCAGCCAGATGAAGATGCTGGCTACCACGGCATAGGCCGACCGGCGGTTCATCTTGTACTTGATGGGAAATGCCACCCCCAGATAGCGGTCCACACTGATGGCCGTGAGGAAAAGAGTGCTGATGTAGATGCTGCTGTGGAAGGTACAGCTGGTGACGGTGCAGAGGGCCTTGTGGAAAGGCCACTCGTTGTTTTTGGCTGCCTCTCTCATTTTGAGGGGAAGAAAGATCAGGAGCATGATGTCGGACAAAGTCAAGTTGAGCAAGAGGATGTCTATGGGGGCTGGCTTCTTGCGGACTTTCATTAAGAATGTGTAGAAGGACAGGAGGTTGGAAGGGAAGCCAAGCAGGAAGGTGATGATGTAGATAGCAAGAATAACCGTGAGGTTGGTCATCCTCTCAGCTTCTGCAAGGCAAGGAAATTATTATTAGGTATGAAACTAAGTCAGGAGACACGTTTCTTAACTCTCAAGGGAAAACCCAAGGGAAGACTAAAGTGCAGGCATTTCCCACCAAACTGATGGCTCTCCTGGTGGCAGGAGAATCCATAAGGCATCAGGTAAAGTCCTTCTACTTTCGGGGAACACTTTCAACATTGGCTGAAAGTTCTAAACAAAACAAAACAAAACCCAGTTCAAAACAACTGTTGACCATGTAACCTTAGCTTGTTATCTAGTTTTGTCTTCGCATATCTTAAAACATCTTAATCGTGTTACATGTTAATTTTTTGTTCAGGCTCTGCCTGTAAGTTTGAACTCTTACCTTCCATTACAATGTATTTGACAAAAGTGTGCATGCACACAAAAGTTCATACCTTGAATAAATCTTTGTTGGTCTTAAAGGTACCACTGGCCTCCAAATTCATTCTGCTGCCTCATACCAACACGGCCGCCCACCTGGAACATTGGTTCCTTAGACGTGAAGCCCCAGTGCATTGCAAAGGATTCTGGGGATGTTCTAGGTCACTGGTCTAGTTGACTGATTCCTTATCATTAACCCATGTGAACAGAACATGCAATCTAGAATACGGTTCATACTCTTCTGTGGCTGGCCATGGCTAGGGAAGTTTGGTCATTATTAGCCAACTCAGTTTTCAGATTGCCACATGGTGCATTACTTAAGCATCTGCTGCAAGATTCCCAGGAACATAGACCACTGAAAAACATCTTACCAATTAAGGAAGGCATATTGCTAATATTGTGATTCCAGGGGTGTTGTTGGATTGGTTTGTTGCAACCAAAAAACACAGTAGTCCAGTGCAGTGTTCCCTCTAAGCTGAGTTAGTGTGAGCTAGTTCGCCGTTTTTTAGACTCCAGCTCACACATTTTTGTCTTAGCTCAGGAAGGATGGCTCCAGAGCAAACTAAGTTATGCAGTCGCCAAATGGCTTGCTCACAACTTTAATGCCAGTAGCTCACAAAGCAGAATTTTTGCTCACAAGACTCCACAGCTCAGAGGGAGCATTGGTCCAGTGGCCCCTTAAATCCTACCAGTGGCACTTCGAAGTGTAACAAAATGTATTCCAGCAGATCTCACTTCATCAGATGCATGAGGTGTATATCCATCAAGCTTATACACAATAGAAATGTGAGTGAGTGAGTAGGAGTGCTACAAAGAGAGGCTGGAGTTAAAGACGATCCAGCTCAAAGAAGATTCAGTTCTCTCAGAGAGGTTCTGAAACACTCTCAACTGTTGTTGGGTAGGCAAAACACAAAATCTAGTGCATGATGAAATGAGATAAGCAGATACAATAGGAAGTTACAGAGGTACAGCTGAAGTGAAAAATATACATGAGAAGTGGGGGATGTAAGATAGCAACAGTAGTGACCTGGGAAGCCCAGCTCCCGAATAATCCACAGGGGGTACATTGCCTTGAATTTGGGAATGAATTCTGATTCAGGAGTTTCACATTCTGCCTTTGAAATTTCTGTGTCAGTCAACTGTAACTCTAAGATGAGCAATAGAATGCCCTGGTAGTTTCTGAACATTAGGATTTTTAATATCATATGGAGAAAAAATGTTGATGCAAATGGCATATCTTACTTAGGAGGAGGAGGAGGAGATTGAATTTATACCCTGCCCTTCACTTAGAGGAGGAGGAGGAGGAGAAAAAGAAGAAGAATTGGATTTATATCCCATCCTTCACTCAGAGTCTCAGAGCGGCTTACAATACCCTTCCCTTCCTCTCCCCACAACAGGCACCTTGTGAGGTAGGTGGGGCTGAGAGAGCTCTGACAGAACTGCTCTTGAGAGAACAGCTCTGAGAGAACTTGTGACTGATCCAAGGTCACTCAGCTGGCTGTGTGTGGAGGAGTGGGGAATCAAACCCCGTTCTCCAGACTAGAGTCTGCTGCTTTTAACCACGACACCAAACTGACGCTTAGCCACCACACTAAACAAGTGGATGTGCTTGAAATGGTACAGCTGATGTTGATAGCTTTTGATGATGTTATTAACCAACTCTATCACTGGACTAGACAGTGTCATAGATGCAACGAACATGAAATTGAGCAAACTTCAGAGGACGGCCGAAGACAGGAAGGCCTGGCGTGATGTGGTCCATGGGGTCGCGAAGAGTCGGACTCGACTGTGCGACTGAACAACAACAACAAATCACTGGACTTAAAAACATCAGATATGCTATGTTTCATGAGACATGCCATGTTGGACTTATCTGTGCTCAAATGTAATGTATGCCATCCTACGTCAACAATAGGCTTCAGGTTTCTTCATTGGAAAAACAGGACAATCCCTACCCTTGCATGAGGGTACAATCCATGATAATTCCATCACAATTAGGAATAGAAACTCATTTTCCCCAGTGTTTCCCACTGGAATGAATTTAGGTGAGACCAAAAATACAATTATCCTGATGAACCCAAAACATAATGATAGTTAGGAATCTGAACAAAAAATTTTAATGAACAAGATGAACCAAATCCAAAACTTAATACGATACCTCTGCACATTCCTAAGGTTCAGGGTCTCAGTTTTCTATCCAAGACTTGAAATTCACCAACAAGTGAATAATCTGAAAGTGTCCCTCACAGTCAAATGTTAAAATTAAAATCTGAAATTCTGTGTGCAACTGTAAACGTTTGAATCTCGGTGTGCAGATTTTCATTCTAGCCAGCAAGCTACAGTGGAAAAGCATTAATTATATCTAAATATATCTGGAAAATAGCAGCAAGGTATTTATATATATATTTGGACTGGATGAATCCAAATGCACATCTCTACAACCCACTATTCAATCTAATGAGGAGGAACTATTGCCCAGGGGAAGGGCACATTCCTTGCACACAAAAACTCCCAGACAAAATCAGTAGTATCACCAAGTGAAGGACCTCAGGTAGCATGGATTAGGAAAACACCTGCTTCTCCCAATGGTGAGTCACTGTTCATCAAAGAAGGCAATACTGATCAAGAGGAACCCTAAGTCTTGACATGGTAAAAAGGTGTGGGGGGGGACTGTAGCTCCATGGCAGAGCATCTGCTTGGCATGCTAAAGGTCTCAGCCTCAATCACTGTCATCTCCGGGTACAGGATCTCTGGAAACAGGTGCTGGGAAAGACCTTTCTCTGCCTGATCCCATAGAGAAATGCTACCAATCAGAGCAGGGGACAGTGAGCTAGACGGACCAGCGGTCAAACCTGGTAGGATGTGGCTTTAAATATTATATAAGCATTCATCTATCTGATAAAACACCCCGAATCTTCCCTTGTGCAAATATTTTGGGGTCTCTTAGCTATCACAAATACCAATTAAGTCTGACTTCATTCCATAATGAAGCCAACAGGGATTCTTTATTTGGCTATGTAGACAAATGCATTCAAAACAGAAAAGGCACGCTCATTCGTGCAGCCGTTTCAAACCTTACTTTACCGCCGCTCCAGTTGTCCTTCGAGGTGTTGAAGAAACACAGCCCTTGGGGGATGCTGTAGCCAGCCTGCCTTCTCTGTGCCAAAATCAGCTGTTAGAAGATGTTTCCATGCACTGTTTTGTTTCTTTCAAATGTTTTTTTGATATATTTACGTGGTGCGATAAAAGCAGCTGCCTTATCTGGTCTGGTGGAGGAAGCAGAGGTGTTACGCAACCCATCCCCATCTTAAAAATAGAAAAGCCAGCCAGGAAGGGATGACCAACGGTTTACCGCCCAGTGTTTCGCAAATGTCTGTCGTGTCCCAAATGTATGAGGTGTCCAACCCCCTTGGAACAGCCATTGGTCAAATAAGGGGTGTGGGGGGACTTAACTCACAGGAGAGGCTCAGCAGGTGGGGGGCATGTCCCCCCAGCTATCATTTAATTCTTAATCGTTCCCCCAACTGCTGATCAGAAGCAGAAGTTAAGCCCTTCCAAGAGAAAAATGTCTCAAGGGGGTGGGGTGTGTGGGAGAGCTGCAGAGAGGAACCTATAGGCGTGCCAAGAAAACATCTAACCACACCCTAAGACTGAATACCTTAAAGTATTTCCCGGAAAATCAGTAGAGCTACACTTTACTTTGCATCCGTGCCATTGGGGTTAGGGTGCTGGTCCTTCAAGATCCGGATTCGGATTTCCACTGGGCTGTTTGGCTCACCGGCAGCACCACCCTAAGCAGAGCGACTGTTGACTTCCTCATGGATGATTTCGGGTCAGTCACACTCTCGCAGCTCGGCCTCCTTCCCAGAGTTCTTGTGAGGACAGAACGGGTGAAAGAAGAACCAGGTACCCTGTCCTGATGGCCTCACAGGGGTTGGAAGGGTACTGTCTCTGGTGGTCCAGATCCTTCTTTAGTTAGTTAAGCAGAGTGCACAAGGCTCTCACGCAGCAGTGCTTGTATCAGACCTGGCCATGGGCTTGCAAAGTTACTGAGGCCCCGGTCACACGGAAGGATTTGATCTGCAAGAGGGACGGATCGGGGGCGCATCGAGCGGGCGCGATCACACCGCAACATCTGGGAAGTGGCACGCACCCGTCCCCGATCCGTCCCTTCGGCCCACAAACGTGCATCAAAAAGGTACTAGCAAAAGAGTAGTACCTACCGGATTATGCGCGGCAACAGAAGGCGTCTGGTCGGGGAAGTGCTGGTAGCCCGTCGCAGCCGGCACTGTTCCCCATCCCACGCATGCGCACAACCACGCTACTGCCGGTTTGCTGCGCAACATGTGATCGGCTGCCGGAGCAGGGAGCACGGAGCCACGGGGGCACGTCGGATCGCGCTCCCGTGGTTCTTTTTGCTCTGGCTCTGATTTGCCTCCCTTCGGCAGTGGATCATCCCACTCGTGTGACGGGGACCTGAGTTACACAGAGCCACTGGCCCATTCTGCATCTAGCCTTCACTCTGTTGTTTTACTTAGCCCACACTCAAACAGAAAAAAATGTGGCTCATAACCACATTCAAATACCCCGAGCCAACACTGTACTGACTGCAAAGTCACCCCTGACTGGCCATAAAATGGCCATAGATCTATGCAGACAGTAC
The DNA here is from genome assembly GCF_001447785.1 of Gekko japonicus. NCBI lineage: Eukaryota > Metazoa > Chordata > Lepidosauria > Squamata > Gekkonidae > Gekko > Gekko japonicus. The sequence goes on from NW_015159812.1 coordinate 136,738, forward strand.
CATAAAACCGAGGGATCAAACAAAGTGAAAGCGGCACACAGTGTGGAGGCTACCATAAAATCCAACAATCAATCAAAGTGAAAGTAGCATGCGATGCAGAGGGGGATTTCTGCTCCAGCGTGGGTTTGGTAGAACAGCAGCGGGAATGGGCCATTGTTTCAAGCTGAAACAAAATAATTACTACTTTATTCTAGAAATACATGCTTGGTAGTGCAGGGTAGAGAAACAGAGATAGTTCCTAAGCTATCTAGCTAACAGACGGGAGTGGAGGCAGAGAAACATCCTGCACCCCATCTTGCGTGCATGGAAGAGAGGAGAGAGAGACAGAGAAGACGGAAGGAAGTTGCTTTCCCCGAAGGAGTGTTCAGCTGAACTTCAAAGGAAGTCAGTGACCACAAACAGGAAGATGCTTAGTGTTTGCCTATCTGCCTGCAACTATCTGTGGTCCCTTGTCTTCTGGAGGCTGAGACGCTGGGACATCACACCTGGTACTTCCAGCAACAGGAAAAGTGGGGCAAACATTTTCGTCTCCTGCACTTGCATTGCTAGATAGTGTTGAATTCAGAGAAGGAAGCAAAAGTACTGAATGTGGCAATAAGTGGAAGTTGTATTTTTTGTCTGTTGGAGGAGATTCTCGTAGCGGCTGTCATGATTACTCATCTTTCCCCGAAGGACTAGAAACTTAAAAGGGGAAGTGAAAGTACAAGAGGCTTGCTACTTAGGGAAGAAAAACATATTGACGTCAAAACAGATTTCCATGGGAATAGATTTATATATACATTCTTAGCCTGGGAATATAGTAATCCTGTCCCTTTACCCGAAATCTGACTGCAGACATCTGCACATGAAGCATTTTATGGCTTAGGCTTCAATACAAATAGATGCACGTTGTTTCAGATCATCCTGCTGTAAGTGGGACAGTTACAGGCCAGATCTGGTCTGGAAGTTGGCAACACTAGTTGGGGCTTGTCCCACTGGGTTACAACCTCTTTGTTACAGCCACCTGTCTAATCATTCTTGAATTAGCCCAGACTGAAGAAGAAGAAGAAGAAGAAGAAGAGGAGGAGGAGGAGGAGGAAGAAGAGGAAGAAGAAGAGGAGGAGGAGGAGGAGGAGGAGGAGGAGGAGGAGATTGGATTTATACCCTGCCCTTCACTTGGAGTCGCAGAGTGGCTAACACTCTCCTTTCCTTCTTCTCCCCACAACAGATACCCTGTGAGGTAGGTGGGGCTGAGAGAGCTCTGAGACAACTGCTCTTGAGAGAACAGCTCTGAGTGAACTGTGGCTTGCCCAAGGTCACCCAGCAGCTGCATGTGGAGGAGTGGGGAAACAAATGTAGTTCTCCCAGATTAGAGTCCATACTCCTAACCACTACAACAAACTGGCTCTCTTCATGCAGACATTCATGATGTGTAGATTCAAGATGTGATTGTTGGTTCTGGAATCCATGCCTAGCAGCACAATTTTTTTTAATAGTTGGGAGAATTGTACTTAAAACTTATATGGCTGAACTAGGTTTGATTTATAGTTGGTGTATATTACACCCAGAGGACAAAGATTATTGTATTTCTTCTGTGTATCATCATTTCTGGATAGACTGTTTTCTTGTTTCAGCTTCTCTTATGCCCCAGATTATTGTCTGTGATATAGATGTTATTGGGGGGTTTTCTGACCACACTCCCATATGATTAGCCCTTTGGTTTTTAGACAAGGTTAGACCACCTGGTTTATGGCATTTTAACGTTTCTCTTCTTAATGATGAAGCTTTTAAAAATCAGATGATAGCTTTGTCAGAATATTTTAATATGAATCAAGGAACGGGTAGTACTCGTGTTATTGAATGGGATGCTTGTAAAGCTTTTTATTAGAGGGAGAATCATTCCATATGTTTCTCATGAGAAGAAGCTTGGAGAAATGAAAGAAGTATCTTTGAAAGACAGATTGAAATATCTCTTAAGGTAGTTTGCTATATGTCCCATACCAGATCTTTAGCATAAAAACACAAGAGAAGCCACATTGGATCAGGTCAGCCAGTCCAACAGTCTGTGTCACACAGTGGCCAAAACCCAGGTGCCATCAGGAGGTTGTCCACACTGGCCAGAACTCCGGAAGCCCTCCCACTGTTGTCCCCCAAACATCAAGAATACAGAGCATTACTGCTCCAGACAGAGTGTTCCATCCAGGGGTCATTTCCTGCAGGAGTGCACAGGAGCGGAGCTCCGGCAGTAAAGAGTCCAGGAGGTGGGCACATGCAACAAGCCCCACCCCTTGCTTCCAGCAGCCCTCAGTCACAGCAAGAAGCAGCCAGGTAAGTTGAAGAGCTCCACCCGGCCCCCCAGGCCAAAACAGTCCAGTGGCACCTTTAAGACCAAGTTTTATTCAGGTACAAGCTCTCCCTCCTCTGCAAGGAGAGATCTGCATGTCCCCCCCCCAATAGCTAGCAATCCAAAACAGTCCAGTGGTGCCTGAGTGGTGGGTGTTGCCTTCTGACACACTTCCTGTGATGTCAGGGGGTGTGACATATGCAAATAAGTTATGCTAATGAGTTGTGCTAATGAGCTCCTGCACATCTTTTCCTACGAAATGACCCCTGGTTCCATCTATACCTTGTGGCTAAAAGCCGCTGGTGGACCTCTACTCCATATGTTTATCCAGTCCCTTCTTGAAACAATCTATGCTTGTAGCAACCATCACTTCTTGCAGCAGTTAATTCCACGTGTGAACTACTCTTTGGGTGAAGAAGTACCTCCTTTTATCTGTTCTAAGCCTTCTGCTCATTAATTTAATTGAGTGCCCACAAGTTCTTGTATTGCGAGAAAGGGAGAAAAGTACTTCTTTCTCTACCCTCTCTACCCAATGCATAATTTTATAAACCTCTATCATGTAACCCCTCAGTCATCATTTCTTCAAACTAAAGAGCCCTAACCTCTTTAACCTTTCTTCATAGGGAAGGTCTTCCATACCTTCAGTCATCTCAGTTGCTCTTTTCTGTACCTTTTCCAAAGCTATAATATCTTTTTTGAGGTGTGGTGACCAGAACTGTACACAGTATTCCAAATGTATTTATTTTAATTATTATTTTTTTTGAACTTATATTTCACCCTCCCCACAAATGAGGCCACACCATAGATCTTCTACAGGGGCATTATGATACTGACTGATTTGTTATTAGTCCCCTTCCTAATAATCCCCAGCATAGCATTCACAAAAGGTTAAATATGAGCGAAATAAATATACTATCAATGAAAGCGGAATATGCTTTAACTTGTTTGCACCAGTCATTTCGGGAAAGCGGCAAGAGACCAGGTAAAATTTTAGCATATCGTTTAGCATAAGACAGCAAAAGAACAAGAATTTTATCCCTTTGATCAAAGAAGAGAATAATATAATTTTCACTGCCTCTTGAGAAATAAATGTAGAGTTCTATAAGTAGTGTTCTGAATTGTACAGTTAAGGCAAATAATTTTTTTTCTTTTTGTTTATTAAGAGGAAGTATAACATATCAAGAACTATAATAACTGCAAAACAGTATACAACTGTCCTGAAAATCCAAAAAGATCTGGAAACATCTTTCACCTTGATCTTCCGTGTTCAGGTATTATTCAACAACAGATTCTTGCTGAACCTTTATGCATGGATGAATAATGAATATGAATAATGGCAAATCTCCAGTACAAGATGGGTTGCCTATTGAATGGTATACAGCCGTTTCAAATTGCTTAATCCCTAAACTTTAACAATCGTATAACGAGATTTTTGAGTCAGTCTCATTGCCATTGTCATTATGTGATACCTATATCACCGTGATCCCTAAACCTTGCAAAGGCTGTTATTCTTGCTAACAGACTTCAAAAGGTTGTTACAGCTTTGGTACACGTAAACTAGGTAGGATTTATACAAAGTAAACAAGGCTCTAATAATCTTAGGACAGTCACTGATCTGATTGGTTTAAATAGGAAGAGATTTGATCAAGTTGCCGTTCTCTCATTTGATGCTGAAAAAGCTTTTGACAAAGTATGTTGGACATTTATCTTTGCCACGCTGACTAACTCTGGTTTCCCTCTTGAATTTTTTGATTAGAATTCTTTATTCGTCTCCCAGATCCAGGATGCTGACTAATGGCATATTTTCCAAGCCATTTCCTCTTGCGAGGGATAGTAGAAAGGGTTACCCTCTTTCTCCTCTTGATTTTGTCTGGAACTCCTGGCTTGTGCCATTAGACAAAACAATAATTTTCATGGCTTTGTGCAGAACTCCTTGGAATTTAAAAAATATTCTTTGTGCAGATAATTTTTAATTATTTATTTTGGAACCTCAGTGTTCCATTTTTGCATTAATCAATATGATCAATACTTTTGGAAACTTGTCTGGATATTTGATTACCTGGGCAAAATTTAAGTTGATGCCATTGGGAGACAATATATCATGGAGTGTATTTGCCTATGGACATTTTTGGTGGATTTCTGTTTTTTTTTGAAAAGATATTTTTAGGAAAGGATTGGGAGAATCAGAGGCCACATCTCAGAGATGAGGATAATATCAGACTGTTGACTATTGCTGGTTCATCATGAAACTGCCTGTTTTGTTTTCACCTCATCTTTGTGGGAATTGAACCAGCAATTTTTCATTGTTCGTGCCATTTTACGTTTTGTGCCAAATTTTGGCTTCATAAAAAGTATGCATTCTTCAGTGTTAGTTGTGTGTTTTTGGCGTAGAGATGGCGTCAAGGAAACTAATGAAGTGAAAATACGGGTAAGGATGGAGTAGAAAAGCTCACATCAGCAAATGAAAAAGAAGGGAAAAGTGCATCTTTGTACACTCCTACTTTAAATCTTGGAAGTCAGAAAACTCAGAATGTGTTGGATGGCAAAGAAGAAGAAGAAAAAGAAAAATAAGAAGAAGAGATTGGATTTATACCCCACCCTTCACTACCCAAAGGAGTCTCAGAGTGGCTTACAAACTCCTTTCCCTTCCCCTCCCCACAACAGACACCCTGGGAGGTAGGTGGGGCTGAGAGAGGTCTTTCAAGAACTGCTCTTTTTCAAGAACAGCTGTGCCAGAACTATGGCTTGCTCAAGGTCATCCAGCAGGTCCAAGTGGAGGAGTGGGGAATCAAACCCGGTTCTCCAAGATTAGAGTCCGTGTACTTAACCACTACACCAAACTGGTTTAACCCAATTATTTTTGATACAAAACTCTATTTTTCTTTTAGCTTGACAGCACTCAGTATATGACTACGACCATGAGCTGCACAAGGTATTCCTTGGCTTAGAAAAATGAGAGAGAGATTATCTTACATTTTTATGGAACCAATATAAATTTGTATGAGCTACCTATTATATAATCCTCCCATTCTTCCTCTGAAGACCTAGAGGTGGTTCTCTCCTCTCCTCCTTTATCCTCACAACAATCCTGTGAGAGAGGCTGGGCTAAGAAAAATGACTGGACCAAGGTCTACCAGTGAATTTTTTTGGCTATGGAAGGTATCTCCCCAGTTCTTATCTGCCATTGTAACCACTATATTGCACTGGCTGTCACAGACATACATGAACTGACAACAATCCTGAGAGGAGACCCAGCTGAGCTCTGAGCAAGAGCAGGAGCAGGAGAGAAAGCCGCTAGAAGGGTGAGTGTTTTTTTACCTGCTTTCAGCTGAGGGGATTCAGCTGAGGATATTGTGTGGGAAAACTGTGTTTAGCAGTGTGTGGAAGCGCTTAGAGTTGTTGCGGAGAGAGGGAGAGGAAGGGGCATTGTTTGACTAGGATTGACTGTAATTGAGAGGAAGAGGAAGTGGAAGGGACATTGTTTTGAATGTGATTGAGTGCCTGGGTGAATTTGAATAACTGCTGCCCGACCTCTGCTGGGGGAAGCCTCTATTTAAGGAAGCACCTTGCCAGACGCAGAGGAGACCCAGCTGAGCTCTGAGCAGGAGCAGGAGAGAGAGCTGCAAGAGGGGATGAGTGTTTTCTTTGCTTGCTTTCAGCTGAGGGGATTCAGCTGAGGATATTGTGTGGGAAAACTGTGTTTAGCAGGGTGTGGAAGCACTTAGAGTTGTTGCAGAGTCCTGGCTGATTAAGAGAGGGAGAGGAAGGGGCGTTGTTTGACTGGGACTGACTGTAATTCAGTATTTAGGAAAGCACCTTGCCAGAGGCACGAGCCTCTGGCATAAGCCGAAGGGCAGCTCTTAGCCTAAGGACACTTAGACTAGGGGCTCTGTAAGAAGCCCAAGAAGAGCCAGAAAGCCAAGGCCCTAGGCTCTTTGTCTTTCCCGTAAAGTAATTTGACTTCGACAAGACAAACCACATAAATACAAAGGGTTATAAAAGGGGGGTTATATCTACTTATTTTAAAAGAATTATGAAGCCAGAATGCCAGCAGGCGGTTGGGGGCTATCCAGTGTTTTGCACAGAGTGTCACATGTATGACTATCTGCCCACTGGACAGAAGTCTTGGGTGTGTGCTTGGTGCATGGAGCTCCTGGTTCTCAGGGAACGTGTGTGCTCCCTTGAGGCCAAGGTGGCTGACCTGGAGAAGCAGAGACATTCAGTTAGGCACACTGAAAAGACTCTCGGAGGCTTGATAGATATGTCCCACTCTGGATCTGGCAGCCCTGCCGCTGTCAGGGAGCATGAGGGTCTCGGAGAAGCTGGGCACCATGCTGAGGATAAGGAGAATGTGCCCTCAGAAGGGACCTCTTCCCCAGCTGGTGAGTGGGTATCTTTTCGCACCAAGGAACCATCCCTGGGCAGGGTGGGAGGGGGGCTCTTGGTAGTGGGTGATTCGATCCTTAGGCAGGTAGATAGCTGGGTGG
>NW_015159812.1:148949-149076 GCF_001447785.1 Gekko japonicus
ATGTAATGTGTAACAAGCTCTAATGAACAAATGATATATTTCTTAAATCAATCCATTAGGTGTCCACCTTATTGACTGGATAGTTGGGAAATTTAAAAAGAAAATCGATATGACTATTCAAACATTG
>NW_015159812.1:149115-152640 GCF_001447785.1 Gekko japonicus
TATGACTATTAAAACATTGGCTAGAAGACGATTAAAGTGAGCAGGCAAGGAAAAGTTGATAAAACAAATAAATCAAAGGAACAAGATCAAATCAGCAAGCGTATCAAAGCACGAAACACCAGGAAGTGTTGCAATAGACCAGCTTCATAACTGGCATTAAAGTTGTGAGCAAGAGATTTGTCTGCTGGATAAACTAGTTTGCTCTGGAGCCATCCTTCCTGAACGAAGATGAAAATGTGTGAGCTAGAGGCTAAAAAACTGTGAGCTAGCTCACACTAACTCAGCTTAGAGGGAACACTGGTCATGACCCACTCGTGGAGAGCCCTTGTTTATCCTAACTCATTTCTGATACTATGACTGCTGGATAAACTAGTTTGCTCTGGAGCCATCCTTCCTGAACGAAGATGAAAATGTGTGAGCTAGAGGCTAAAAAACTGTGAGCTAGCTCACACTAACTCAGCTTAGAGGGAACACTGGTCATGACCCACTCGTGGAGAGCCCTTGTTTAACCTAACTCATTTCTGATACTATGCATACCCACCTCTGTCTCTTTTTTCAGTTGCAACGTGGTTGCCTCTGGAGGAATGCTGGAGATAAAGCAGAGCATGGAAACGAAGTTCCGTTGTCCTATCTTGGCAGGAGAAGCAGCTGGTTTGCTTGTGCTAGGGGATCAATCTTGCTTTGGACATCATTGGTTTCTCCATTTCCGAGATAGCGCTCTTGGTTCTGTTGGCTGCTACCCAGGCATATTGAATGCCAGTGGCAAGAGGAGATCAGACCATCTGCTGTCAGGTCCCAAGGTGCATTTGGAGAGACTGCTCTATGGGTGTAATTAATCTTGGGGCTGTCAGGTTGCCAGCAAATTAATAAAAGCATGTTGTGTCACAGAGGAACTTCGCAAAAAGTCAGAGATAATGGCCCATTATGCATGGGTGTTTTCCCTCGCTTTCACCATGCAAATCTGTTGGGTTTGCTTTGTCATTCTACATTGATTTTTCTCCCCTCAGTGCTTAGTTTGTTTTCTGGTCTCTGTTTCCCAGGGTTTTCTGAGAGTGGCTGGCCTATTATCCACACACATCTTACTGCAGATTTTCAGAGCAGTAAGCCTTTAATCTTGACTTTGGATTCTGTGCCTGCCTTATGCACCATTCTTTTTTTTCCTCCAGTGTATTTATTCTGCAGCTAAAATGTTAAAGTGGAGCTGCGGTGGCTCAAGTGGTTAAGACGCTGAACTGCAGGCTGTGGAAGGTCGGTAGTTCGGCAGTTCGAGACCCGGGTGCGGCATGACGGAGTGAGCTCCCATCTCTAGTTCCAGCTCCTGCCAACCTAGCAGTTCGAAAGCAAGAAATTGCAAGTAGATAAATAGGTACCACTTCGGTGGGAAGGTAACAGCGTTCTGTGCGCCTTGGTGTTTAGTCATGCCGGCCACATGACCACGGAAACGTCTTCGGACAGCGCTGGCTCTTCGGCTTTGAAACTGAGATGAGCACCGCAACCCTAGAGTCGGATTCGACTGGCTTTCGAGCAAGGGAACCTTTACCTTTAAAATGTTAAAACCCACATTTTTCTAAATCAGGGTGGAACATTACTTGTGATGTGTGGGGGTGGGGTGGTGGTGTCCAAAGATGGATTGTAAGTTAATGATCTTGGGATGCATGAGGAGCCAATAAAATGGATTGAGTCTAAGTGACTGGCGTTGATCACTTACCGACAGCGGGGCTCAGCTCCTGCCTAGCCTCAGAGGAGGAACAATGTAATGGCCCTATCACAGCTGCACAGTAGCATCCAGGAAGCACCTTCCATTTAAATCCTCACGGTTCAAGTTTTGTGCATGCATTTTAGCGTGAGTTCACTGAATGAAAGGGAACAGAAAGGAACACAGGCAAAGGGAGAAACACCAGATTTTGAAATTGACGAGACTTTTTTTTTGTAATTGACATGCAGCTGCAAAGCCCCATTTTTTCCCATATTGCTGAGCACGAGGGGGCTCTCTGCTGTGTTATCAGCCACTGTGAAAAATGGGAGTCTCCAGATCTCATAATACAGGGAATATGTTGCATGTACAGAATGCATGGCAGAACCCACGGACGCTGGCATTGCGAGCGGGGATCACTGGCAACGTGTGCATGTGCGTGTGGAAAAGGCACGCACATCCCGCACCTTGACTGGGGGCCTGGCAGCCCTATCCCCTGTCCCCCAGGGAGAGGCATTTCAGTGAGATGGGGGAGGCAAGAAAGTTCCATTCTGCAGTTTTAAAATGTAGTCCAGATCCAACCCTTCTCTGGCTGTGGAAATTCAACCCCCCTCCCTTTGAAACAGATTCTGTCATGTCCCGCTTTGCTCTGCAAGCTTGTTTCAACATCTCCTGTCTGGGCATTGCTCAGTCATTTGCAACGCCTTCCTAAGAATTGCTGTACGTTGCCACAGGCGTCAATTAGGCAAAAAAAGCAAGAGTATTTTTCTTTTCCGTTTCCAGGCTTCATCGGAGTCTGTTGCTGGGAAATGGCTGGGCGGGACTAGGAAGTACAGCATTTTGAGCAGGGTCACTTAGGCCCAATCTGCATCTAACATTCACTCCGCTGTTTTACCAAACCCACTGCGGGAACAGAAATTCCCCTCTGCATTGCATGCCACTTTCACTTTGGTTGATTGATTGTCGGGTTTTATGGCAGGGTCCAGACTGCATGCAGCTTTCACTTCGTTTGATCTCTCGGTTTTATGGTAGCCATCTGCATAGATTTATGGCCTTTTTATGGCCATTCAGGGGTGACTCTGCAATTAATATGGAAGCCCGGGGTATTTGAACGTGGTTTTGAGCTGCATCCTTTTCTGTTCCAGTGTGGGTTTGGTAAAACAGTGGAGCAAACGCTAGATGCAGATTGGGCCTTAGTGGCCTTTAGATCCCGAGGGGGAGTCCTCAGCCTGATTGGACAATGGGCAAGAAAATGGCTTTGGGTCACCACTGGGAAGAAAGGTGTGATACAAACGAATGACAAAGTAGAAGTTCTGCAGACTGCCTGTTTAGGCCATAGTCATAAATATACACCAGGGTTCTCATAGGAGAAGCAGGTTCCAAGTTTGTTCCCTCTAAGCTGAGTGAGTGTGAGCTAGCTCACAGTTTTTTAGCCTCCAGCTCACACCTTTTTGTCTTAACTCAGGAAGGATGGCTTCAGAGCAAACTAATTTATGTAGCAGCCAAATTGCTCACTCACAACTTTAATGCCAGTAGCTCACAAAGTAGAATTTTTGCTCACAAAACTTCACAGCTTAGAGGGAGCATTGGTCCCAGCATGTGTTTCCTTTGACTTCGTCAGTTTGCCGGCTGTGTACGTGGAACCTGGTTTCAGCAATTTCAACAGACCACAAGGTTGATAGTGTAAGAAGCGAACCATAGGTTTGTGGTCTGTTGAAATTGCTGGCTGTGTAAATGGAACCTTGGGAGGGATGGGGTTTGGCGTGGGGAGGGACCTCAGCATGGTATAATGTCATACCGTGTCATACAGTCCGGCCTCCAAAGCAGCCATT
>NW_015159813.1:0-8528 GCF_001447785.1 Gekko japonicus
TACGAAGCCTGTAGGAACACCCCGCACTAGCTTCTTCACCCGCAGAGAAGAATTTTCTTCAGAAATTTTGGGAGCCATTACCGATTCAAGCCAGTTCCCCACTGGAAGGGCCACCCAGATGTTTTCCAGTGGCACAGAAGCACTGCTCACCAAGTCCGGTTCCTCGACCACCCATCCTGCCAACACAGAGTCCAGCAGCTCTCTAAGACCTACATCAGCTACACCTTCTGTCAGCAGAGAGACATCGTTTCCCCTCAATTCAGATTCCACGTCTCGCCAATCTAGCAATATTCTTCTTCTTCCAAAGTCTGCAAGAACATCCCGCACTAGTCACTTCTCCGGCACAGAAGAGGTGTCTTCGGAACCTTCGGGAGCTGTCACCACTTCAAGCCAGTTCCCCACTGGTAGGGCCACCCTGTCTTCCCCTAGCAGCACAGAATCAGTCATCAACAAGGATGTTTTTTCTACCACCCATCTTGCCAACACACTGTCTGGTAGCTCTGTCACACTTACATCAGGTACATCTTTGAGCAGTGTACAGACAAGTTTGCCCCGCAGTCCTGATGCTGTCTCTAAGGAATGTAGAAGCACTGCTCCTCCTTCTGTGGTCTCAGAAGCAGCTGCTACAAGACTGCTTACTGCATGGCCTTTGAGTAGCACCCAGAGTGGCATGAGCCCCTTCAAAGCTACAGGGTCTTCTGATGGTCCAAGCACTCTGGGTCTTGAGAGCTCAGGAACACCAGACCCTGGCTTGGCTGAAACCACCGGTTCTCTGGAGAGCCCAGCCGTCCCCATCTCCACAGCCTTAAGACCTCCAGCCACTGAGGTGTTGGAAATGTATGTGTTTACAAGGTCTGACAATTCAGTCATTATAGGGTTAACTTGTTTTCCTAGTATTGCTCTTGTTTAGGCTGACCTGGAAGGAATACCTGGCAGTAAACCAATGGGGAATTAGCCCGGGAAAAGTAGCTTCTACTGTGATACAGATTGGTTGTTTGTTTCAGGTGACTTCCTTTCTAGGGGTCGAGAAGAAGCACAGATTCTCCATTATCTGTGTGTTAGGTTTGACTATAGGCAGCTTGGAAAATGTAGCTGTTAGTGTTATGTTTATTTGTAGTAATCCCGTATACCTTTTACCCTTAGAAATAAAGTTTTTTAAAAGCAAAGAAATCTCTTCTTTCCAATAGAGCAAGATCCATTGATAATCTGAGTATTAAACACTTATGACTATTTTACAACATGAGGGACTCACAAAATACCCTGTTGTTAGCCCTTTTCCTGTTACAGTTGTGAGTTTCGAAATATCTGAAAGAACAGCATTGTATAACAGAACTTTTTCCTCTTTTCCGTATATCATTGCTAGTACGGATTTTGATCATCAAAGTCACAGACCTCCTTCTACAGATTTTACCACTTCTTTTAGTCATGCAGTTTCTAGAACAACATTACGACATAATCAGCTTTCTGCATTTTTCTCTGAAGTCACAACTCCAAAAAATGTTGATTCTTTACCTTGCCGTGAGTATACTTTTCTTTGTTTTTTACATTTTGTTAGATTTATATCACTTTCTAATGATTTGTCACAATTAGTTCTTTGTCCTGACAATTTTATTAGTTTTTCTGTATTGTACCTTTTAAATGTTTTTTTTGTTCATATTTTTAATTTAGTAGTAAGATATCTCTCATATTCACATTCTCAGCTTGACAATGTTTTCTGATCTATTATTGTTATTTCTATTTCATATCTCCAAATGATATGAAAACATAGTTGTTGTAGTTGTGTAAGAAATCTTTAAAGAAGAGTTGGTATTTTCCCACAGTGTTATTTTTACCCTATTCTCTGTGGTAATAGCAGTCAGTTAAATCTTTGGATACTTAAATCTGCTAATGGGAGCTGTGAATGGGCAAGACAGATGCCTCTACAAACCTAAAAAGTTCCCTGGGTTTGCAGAAAAATGTGAAATCTAAAAAAATACCCTGGTTGTTTTTTTTTTAAACAACAACCCTAAAATGGTAAAAGAAGTGCCTTTAGCTTTAACAAACAGATTCCCTCCGTGGCTGTTGCCAGGGTACCACAGAATTTCAATCTTGGTTTCAGTGAGTAAAAGGCAGGGGAAGGAGGCAGAGTCCTTTCCAGGCTTATTTTGGCTTTGAGGGAGCACTTCTTGGGGCCAGGCCTAGGGTTGCCAGCTCCAGGTTGGGAAATTCCTGGACATTTTGTGGTGGAGTCTGAAGAGGGCTGGGTTTAGGTAGGCCTCAGCCAGATATAGTGCCATAGAGTTCATCTTCCAAAGTGGCCATTTTGTCCAGGAGGACAGACGTCTGTCATCTGAAGTTCAGTTGTACTTCTCAAAGATCTCCAGGTCTAACCTGAAGGTTGGCAACCCTAGGCCTGGAAGCAACCTCTGGGTGACTTGATACAATCCAACTTGCTCAACTCAACTAGTCCTGGCTGCTTGCTACTATTTAACAGCAGCTATCCTATGATAACCAGTGTGGTACAACAGTTAGAGACCCAGGTTAGAATCCCCATCTTTCTGTGGAAGATCACTGGCTGATTTTTTTACTAGTCACTTACTTTCAGCCTAACCCACGTCACTGGGCTGTTGCATGGATAAAAAGGAGGAGAGGAGAATAATGTACGCTTCTTTAGTCCCTAGGGTTGCCAAACCCCCCAGTTTGCCAGGGTTCCCCCATTTTTGGGGGGGTCTACCTGCCGCTGGTGGAAGCCCCGCCCCCAACACCCACAGCCACTCCTCTCCCTTCTCTCTTGAGAGAGAGGGGTGGCTGCCTGTAAGTGCATGGAACCTGTGTTTCCTCCCAATCCCGATCTCTGCTTGAGATCAGGCTTGCAGGGAAATGCCAGCTCCGTGCACTTAAAAGGGAAACGCCGGCTCCTTTAAGTGCAGGGAATTGGTGTTTCTGGAGATCCAGCGCGCGGTGGGGTGGTGGATGTTCCCAACAAGACTTCATCATGTCGGGATGCCCCGCCCCCTCCAGGAACGCCCCCAAAGTCCCCCGCTGGGGGGGGGAAGATGGACTTGGCAACCCAATTAGTCCCCACTATGAAGAAAGGTGGAGTATAAATGAAAGTACCTTGGCTGTTGGGTGGGAAGAAGAGAGAGTTACCAACTCCAGCTTATATTCCTAGACTTTTGGAGGGTGGAGCCTGGGGAGGGTGGGGTTTGAGGAGAGGAGGGACTTCAGAGTAGTATATAATGCCATAGACTCCACCCTCCAAAGCAGCCATTTCCTCCAGGGGAACTGGGTTGCCAAGCTCCAGGTGGAGGCTGGAGCTCTCCCAGAATTATGGCTGCTCTTTGCCCTCATCCCATAGCCCTTTTTAAAAATAAACATGGCAAGCCACCCATCTCCCATAACTTTGGTCCCAAACATGGTATCTGTGGGTTCCTTTCTTTTCAGTCATTATTTTGACTCTCTTTGCAACTCTGCTGATTAGCACTGTTGCTTAGTCATTCATAATAGCTGCTCAAGTTTTGTGACGTGAGGGAGTTTCACAAATGTTCAGGAATCACTATAGAGCATGGGTGGCTTAGTTTGGGATGAGGGAATACAGTCTAGTCTGACTACTTGGACTACTTCTAAATGAAGTGTTTCTCCACTTGGGAATCCAAATTATAGTACTTTTTTGGGAGGGGCCATCCACACCACATGTTGTAATTGTGTTTTTTTCACTGTCTTCAATATGCTCTATCTGATTAGGTGTCATTTTTGGGGGGGAAGAATGCACTCTGATCATGGTATTTCACTGCCAGTGTAGATGTTGGAGCTCCCATGGGTTTGGACATCAATGCCATGTTTGAGTTGAACTTAGCCATTTAAAAATGCTGCAAGGGCCCAATCCTGATCAAGCCCACAGTGTGGTGGAATCAAGTGATCTTATCCTCTTCTGCACGTTTTCAATTGCAAATACAGTCATGGAGGGCTGTTTTTCTTTCCTTTTTTTTTTTTTTAAAAAAAAAAGACAGAGTTCATCTGTAAAATGGCATTGGTGCCATTGGGTTTGACATGTGGGCACTGTAATGTCTAGTTTGTCCCCCATAGTCTGGTGGAAAGTAAACATTTTCAAAGGTCCTTCCCGCATTGTCACCATTTTCATTTCAAAAGAGCTAGAAGCTTAACATTTTTAAAAGACATCTGGGAACGACTAGGTCCTGGCAATAGATCACTATAGCATTATTGCACTGTGGTGGTCTGTCAGTTACTGGTTTTAAAATCCCCCCCCCCAAAGCCTTCTGGTGTGCATGGGGGCGGGGATGGTGGTTGTAGGAACTTAGGTAGGGAAAATCACACCAACATGGGTGGGACCTACAAAAATGTGCACCTTCCCATCCTCATGGTGTCCAAGGTGCTTTGACTGTGATCTTTCAAAAAAAAAAATTGTATCAAAACAAGTCTGCAGAAAACTGGGAGGAAACACAGGAGGATGAATAGTTGATGATGTCATGTGGATGCTCTTGATAATAGTGTTGCTCTGTAGAAGCCAGTTGGAGCCAAACATCTTCGTGGACACAGCACATGTTGTTCTAAGGAAAAGTGAATGTATGTGACAAATTTTCAAAACTGTAGAAAAGTAATAATGCTGAAGATTACTCCTGATTCAGGAAGCATATTTTTGAATTCAGAACATTTTAAGTTTTTGTGAACAGGTATTTTCAGACTTATGAAGATCAAGCACCTGCATAATTTATAACACTTGTATTCTTTGTTTGTAGCCATACCTGATTTCTACATTCATCTTGAGAAGGTAACTAGTCAAGTCATAGAATTCAGTTGGAATCTTCAGAATGGCAGAAAAGATGGCCCTTATACAGTGACTCTAATGGCAGATAACAGAATTATCAATGAAACAATCACAGACAACACAAGAATGGTATTTCGAAACCTTTATCCAGGTTATCAGTACACGATAACTGTGGGGGTGAGGAGCTGTGCCAAGATCAACACCTCAGTTAGAGTTTGGACAGGTATCATCTTAATAATCTAGCTATGTATTCTTTTTTACATTAATGTATACCATTATATTAATGTATACTGTTCTGTGCACTTTGGTGTTTAGTCATGCTGGCCACATGACTACAGAGAAGTCTTCGGACAGTGCTGGCTCTTTGGCTTGGAAACAAAGATGAGTACCGCCCCCTAGAGTCGGAATTGACTGGCTTTTGAGCAAGGGAAAACTTTACCTTTATTTATTTTGTTTATTTATTTTTCGCATTTATATCCCGCCCATCCCGTAAACAGGCTCAGGGCGGGTTACATTTTAATAAATACAATAAAATTTAAAACATATAAAATCAGTAGTCATGCTTGCCATAGGGAGAATCTGGCCCATTGATGTAACTGAGTATGGCCGGTTATCAGTAGGTGGGAGATTGCAACCTCGGGGGGGGGGAGCATATGTGGACACCCGCTGCCTCAGCCAAAGGCCTGGCAGAACAGCTTTACTTGCAGGCCCTGTGGAATTGAATAAGATCCCACAGGGCCCTGATCTCAATAGGGAGCGTGTTCCACCAGGTGGGGGTCAGGGCAGAAAAAGCCCTGGCCCTGGTCGAGGCTAGGCGGACGTCCTTTGGGCCAGGGATCACCAGGAGATGTTGACTCTCTGAGCGTAACACTCTCCGAGGCGTATATGGTCCCAAGCCATATAAGGCTTTGAAGGTAATTACCAACACCTTGAAGCATATCTGGTACTCAACCGGCAACCAATACAGCTGACAGAGCACATGCCGAATGTGGGCCCGCACAGGCATCGACGTCAGCAGGCACACTGCCGCAATTTGTACCAGCTGTAATTTCCAGATCAGCTTCACGGGCAAGCCTGCATAGAGCGAGTTGCAGTAATCAAGCCTGGAAGTGACCATTGCATGGGTCACTGTAGCTAAGTCCTGGGGGGAGAGATAGGGCTTCAGCAGCCTGATCTGCCTAAAATGGAAAAATGCAGATCTGGCGACTGCAGCAACCTGGGATAAGGAGTTATCCAGTGTTACTCCCAGGCTCTTCACTGACTGGGCCGGCACCAGAGGTGTCCCTTCCAGTGTGAGAAGCTTGGTGCCTACCTCCAAACCCCCATGACCCAGGTACAGGACCTCCGTCTTTGAGGGATTTAACTTCAATCGACTCTATCACAACCATCCAGCCACATCATCCAAAGACTCAGCCAAATTTCCAGGAATGGAGGATGGATGACCATCCATTAACAGATAACGCTGAGTGTCATCAGCATACCATTAAATACATTTTCTTCCCTTTTTCTTTTTTAGACTTAGTGTGACACTGTTCAGAGCTAAATTGGCTGTAAGAGTATTAATGTATACCAAATAATATGTTGATAAATTTACTGTATCTTAACCAGAATTTATATTGGTGACCAAGATGCTTAGCCAAAAATAAAACAAGAAAAAGATTTTCAACTGTGCATGAATTTTCCTTATCTGGTGCAACAGGGTATGGAAACAGAGAGGGAGAATTAGTTCATGCTATTAGGACAGGGCCAGCCTTGATCATTGGTCACTTCTTCCCTCATTAGAATCCCTGAATCAAGGGGGGAAATATGGTGTTTATCTCTTTGTCATGAAAAATGGCTGAGTCTGACAAACAGCTTATGATCAGACACGCACAGAAATTATTCTAGCTGACTTACAGAGAGTTGGTTCAAAAGATCTGAATGGATATGTCCAACATATACTTTGTATAAGATACTTTCGTACCATGCAACATTAAATGATCCTTTAAAAAAGTATATATCAAGAACTCATAGCACAACACTGTTTGCATACAATTAATGACTGGAGTGTGAAATTAGATATTATGGGCAAATGAGGGGATGCCCAGTTGTCAAAGGCTATAACTAGGGTCCCCCGCTGCCAACTCCCACCCCCTACCACCAATCAGTTGGCTGGCTGGAGGACTTACCAGGAGAAATAGGAAGGGCTAGGCCACATAGCTGGCATCACACAGGAAGTGTCATGTTAGTGATGTTTGGGGGATGCTCTGGTATTTGGGCAAAAACTCTATGATAGAAGCCATTTTTACCATAGAGATTTTGCCCAAATACCAGAGCCTTGCAGCGATGTCACAATGTGATGATGTTATTTCCTGATACTGGTGATGTGACCTGGGCCTTCCACCTTCTACTTTTACGTCTCCCACATCCCTCATTATAACCCCAGTCTTATATAACCCAATTCTAGATTTTAATCAGGGATTTTTCTACTATGCTACATTATTTCTTAATGTTTAATATTGTGTTTAAGGCCTTGGAGTCAGCAATTAATAGGGATTTTTTTTTGTCTTTGCATAAAAAGAATTAATTCAGTTTTACAAATAGCCACATGTGGTGTGTAGCTAAATTTTTCCTGTCCTTCACAGATACCATTTTTCTTGCCCTTTACAGATGCCATAGCATTCAGTGGAACAACCAGGATTACAAATGAAGAATATATACCTCAGTATAGCAACAAATCAAGTCCTGAGTTTCAGAATTTTCAGAAGATGTTTGTCAAAGAGGTATCCTTTATAGCATTTAAAAATTAAATACAATTAGTTAAAAACATCAAGTTATTTCACTGGAACAGGTTTAACTTTGGGCTTAATTTTTTTCTTTGAAACCAAGAATTAAGTTATGCCAGTATTTTTAAACAGTGGTTGCTTCCATATGGGTGTTTTGCTGTGTCTTGACTTTTGTACTGCAAAGTTGTTTTCAGGAGAAGTCACTTGATGTTATCTTCTATTTGCCCTGCTTCTGTGTTTCCCCATGCTTTGCTGTGATCTCTCCCAAACGTGGATTGGTGCAATGCTTTGAAAAGATGGCAGTCAAAGCATGTTTATAGTCTATGTGGATGGGAAGGTATACAGTTCCTACTCACAGTGGGACTATGTTCCTAGCCTAAGTCCCCCCAGGACCACGATTCCCTGCACATACCATCAGAAGGCTGTTACAGACTTTGTGTTTTTAAATCAGTAATGGTTATATGACTGTAGCATTATAATGCTATAACAATATAGCAATTATCATTTTCTTTAAAAGCCAGTTTCTTGGGGGAAGGGGAAATGACCACCTTGGGGGGGGGGCTGAACCAAAGAAAGTGTGCTGCCTCTGCAAATTCTGTTGCATTCACAAAAGCAATGGAAATAAGAACATAAGAACATAAGAGAAGCCAATGTTGGATCAGGACAATAGCCCATCCGGTGCAACACTCTACACAGTGGCCAAAAATACCAGGTGCCATCAGGAGATCCAGCAGTGGGGCCAGGACACTAGAAGCCCTCCCACTGTTGACCTCTCCACACACACAAGCAACAAGAAAACAGAGCATCATTTGCCCCAGAGTCCCTATCTATACCTTGTGGCTAATAGCTCCTGATGGACCTCTGCTCCATATGCTTATCTAATTCCCTCTTGAAGCTGTCCATGCTTGTAGCCGCCACCACCTCCTGTGGCAGTAAATTCCATGTGTTAATCACTCTTTGGGTGAAGAAGTACTTTCTTTTATCTGTTCTAACCTGAC
>NW_015159813.1:10067-64256 GCF_001447785.1 Gekko japonicus
GATTGTAGTTTTAAATAGTCTCCAAGTTTCCCCAGTGGTTTTGACCCTTTCTACTTTTCCTTTCAGTTTCTTCCTCATTTCCCCTCATATCAGAGAAGTTACCCCTTTTAAAGTTAAAAGTGGTTGTGTCGGTCTTTTTGGGCAACTCCCTATTTATACAAATGTTGAACTCAATAACATTATGGTCACTGTTCCCAAGTGATGCAATCACTTTTACATCTCTCACCAGGTCTTGGGCATTACTTAGGACCAAATCCAGGATCGCCTCTCCCTGGTAGGTTCTGTGACCATCTGCTCCATAGCACAGTCATTGAGAGTGTCTAGAAACTCTAGAACACATATTGACCCAATCAATGTGTGGGTAGTTAAAATCACCTATTACAACACAGGGGTTTTTTGTCTATCCGCTATCTTTAATTCATTCATCATTTTATAATCCTCCTCTATCTTTTGATCTGGTGGGCGATAACAAACTCCCAGTGTTAAGTTTCCTTTTGGTCCCACTATTTCAACCCATAGCATTTCCAAAAATGAATTCAATTCTCCTACCCTATCAAATCTTACCCTCTCAGTCTTACTGGACTGTATACCCTCTCTGACATACAGAGCCACCCCACCTGCAACCCTTCCCCCCCATCCTTCCGATATAATATATAACCAGTAATCACCTATTGCTGTGTGGAAGCAACCTCTGTCACAGATCCCACCCCTAACAAATGGGCACAAATCTTTTCTATGGTACTATTATGAGTATGTTTCCATTCATAATTTTTGTAAACTATGCAGACATACTAATTATAATCTAGGAATAATAGTTATAGAGATAACTATAGTTATAGAGATAACTATAGGTATAATTATGTACTATGGGAGACATGGTATTGCTGTAAATGGAACCCCTATATCAAATTCTTGACATCTTCCTTATAAAGTATAACTTGCCCTGTGTCATGGTGTTATCATGTTGTGCATTTCCCCATCTGCTCTATGTCATTGGCTGCACCAGAAAATATCATAGACATTTTTACAATCCTGTGCAGATTTATACCCTTCTAAACCCATTGACTTTAACACAGTGGTTCCCAACCTTTTTGATATGGTGACCCACAAATTCAGATTTACTCGGTACAGTGGCCCACTAGCAAACAAATAAAATAGCAAAAGCCTGGAATCCACTTCCACAGGCTTCTGGGCCCACTTTTGGTTCAGGACCCCCAGCTTGGGAAATGCCACTTTAATGAACATAGAAGGATGTGGCTCAGCTTAGGACTGCACTGCTGGCCAACCATTTTACTACTTCTGTTTACCTCCAGGAATTATATATTTACTGTATGTCTTTCTTTGTGCTAGTCTATGTTCCCTTTCAAGAAAAGAGTTTTAAATATTTTTGTGGAAGGATCATAAATCAATAGTGCTAGATATTGAATAAATGTTCTTTATGGAGAATGGAAGGGGAAGAAAGAAAATAACCACCATATTGCCATTTTACAGATAAGAAACCACTTGCCATCTAAATTAGGAGATTTGTCAGATACTGGAAAATTCCGTACTACAATCACTAACCTAAGAGAAGGTAGTGTGATTGTGGAATTTAACATGAAGATGGTTACAGATCAAAATATAACTTACACTGAGGTTGAAGATGCAGTTACTGAAGCATTAAGGAAAAGCACTGCTCTGAAAGTAGATCCCAGTAGTACTTCTGTGCAAGGTATGGTTTTTTCTATGATGCCCTAGTCAGCTTGTGTATAGTACAATCAGTATACCAGGGCCGCAGGGCATTCTTGGCTTGTCTCATAGCTGATCTGTGGACATGCCGAGCTTTGCAGTACTTTGTAGCAGAATGCCTGTATTATCTTTCATATTGGATGAAGACAAAGGTATCAACAAAGATATTGTTATTTTCTTGGTTTCTGGAATTTCCTGAGCCCTTTATGTTACTGAGTTCATTTCAGCTGCATGATTTATTTTTAGTGCTTTGCTCCAATCCAGTTCCTCCACTTCCAACAGTCTTTTCCTCGTGTTGTCATTTCTTATTCAAATCACTATTTGATCTTTAATTAAGGAAATGGTTATATTCTCAAAATAGCAAGTATGACTCAGATCCTTTAATACTGTGTTGGAAAAGACAATGTCTGGTGTACAAAGAAGAGAAGACCCTGAAGGGGGCAGCAAGAAGGCAATTATGATAGTGAGGACAGCACCTTCTCTCTCCTTTTAAGTGTCATTCCTTGTCTTTTTCCAGCTTGCTGCTATTAGGGCAATTTCCCCCTTCTTCTCAGAAGTGCCACACTCAGTCTTACCCTCTCTCTCAGCTATAGATGTAGTTAGGAGCCCATCTGTTTCTCCTCTTTCCTATCAAGTATGTTAGCTCCTAAATAAACCTTCATCTACCCTTTAATCAGGTTGTGCATCGTTGCTGTGTTAATTACTCTGCCAACAGTTATGTTGAAAAAGTTTCCTCTGTGTTTGAGTACCTTGTATGAAATTTGATTCAGATGGTAACCATGTTGGGCTGCAGAAGAACAGCGCCATAGTGACCAACTGGATTTTCAGGGAATGAACTTTCAAGAGTCAAAGCTGCCTTCATCACATGCAAGTTTTATTTGATGAAGGGAGCTTTGACTCTTGAAAGGTCAAACCCAAAAAATCTTCTTGGTCTCAAATCTAGCTGTTCCATTTAATTTGTAATTGTTTTCTCCAGTAAACAATGATTGTGACAACCTTTTTATTATCAGATTATAATCGTTCTGTTCCAAGTTGACAGATTAAAGCTATTAAATAATGAAACAGCAAGATTACCAGCAATAGTTAAAAATATTGCCATCTTTGAGGAATCTTTGTTGGAACTGAATCCACTTGCCCTCATAAATGTCAAATTTCTGTATGAGATATTTCCAGTAATTTGCTGCATTCAAAGCCAAGTTTATATGTTTGTGTACTTTGAATTGCTCCATCTTTCACATATTTTTTTACTTTAACACTCACAAATCTTCATGGTTGTTTGTTGACTCCTGGTGCCATGATATGATCTCTTTCACACTGCAGAAATACAGGCTCTTCATCAGCAAAGGTTTTATTTATATAGAAAACATCACAGTATTTGCATATATAATGGATGCTATTATCTCCCAGGCAGTTCTAACTGTATAACTATTTTTCATTTGGAACCCTCAGGGTGCATTCAGACGCGCCGTTTGATCTGGTGTTGTGACAGTTCAGCAACGGATTTTATATGCACGATCACACAGTCAACCTCTGCCTCCAATCCCCAGCCGTTGGCTTCCGACTCAAAACCACTTTAACCCGGAGTATTTAGTTACCAGGTCCCAAAGTGGTATTTTCACAGCTCTCCAGTTTAAAGCCGCATTTCTCCCCTGTGTGATCGCTCCTCTGGTGTCAAGCCACTTCCAGTTTAAACGCCCTCCCTGCTCAAAAGCTGCCTGAGGCTTCTGCTTTTTGGCCACCATTTTTTTTAGTGTAGGCGGAGCTCCGCTACCATGTTTAGAAAACCAACATTTAAACGGTCACTTGTTTTAAAGTTTAGATGAGTTTGGGATCTCACGGAGGCCATTTTCGGGTCAAACGTTTAAAGGGAAGTCTTTTGTTGGAGGGGTTGGATTGATTCGCCCTGTGGTTCTGCGCATGCGCCATGGTAGTTTCGCCCCCCCCCCATTCTATGGATGAGTACCTATGTGCATGTGCAAGTGGAAGAGTGGGGAATCAAACCTGGTTCTCCCAGATTAGAGTCCGTGCACTTAACCACTACATCAAACAATAAGACAACATAAGAACATTTTAAAAGTAGAAACAGTTGACAGAGGCACAAAGCTGATCATAAAGGGCCCCTGAATGTTCAAAAAGCATTCAACACTTACATTTTTCTAGCCTAAACAAAGAAACTATAATGTAGTTAATAGCAATAAAAATACACAAATGGAAATAGTCTCCCCTAGTCCCCTAGTCAATATAGTCTATACCATAGAGATTGTGGGAAATTCCTAGAAAGTCACTTGAAAATGACACTGCATCCTCTCCAAATGGTACCCTTCCTAGTCACAGCCCCTGAAATCTCTGAGCATTTACCTAGGCAGTGTTGGGAAGCTTACCTGTCCCTAGGTCTTGTGTGTGTTTTCCTGTAGGTAAAATGATTTCCTTTTCCTCCACAGAAACTGCACTATTTGTCAAGATTCTATCAGGGGCACACTTCCTGTGAACAGCTGAATGTATCTGGAAATGCCATGATGTTACTGCAGCTTAACCAATGATAGCAGGGGGGAGGAAGTTTGCAAATGACTCATGTCAGTTGTGTGGGTTTTTGGCCTATAATTATAGTGACTATGTTGATGAAGTCACTTTGTTTCTAAAAATAACAGACATTTAATATAATAATGCCTAATGATTTCTGTGTTCACCTTTGTGCACTAATATTGTTATTTCTTCATTTAACTATTATAGCAATTCCTCCCTGCGAGTTGGGAAATGATTATTGTTCTAAGTATGCCATCTGTCTATCAAATGGAGAAACGTCTTCATGTCAATGCAGGTCAGGTTTTAAAGATCCAAATCCTATGGTGCCAGGCAAAACATGCAAAGGTAAGAATGTATTTAAAACAAACATTAAAACAAATAAAATGCAGACAATGAAGAGTGAGGAAATTGGTAACCATCACTGGCCTTCTTTTTTTATAATGGTAAAGTGATGTGGGAACCACCACATTAGCAGCCACTACATTTTATCCAGCATTCTGTTTTATTGTAGCCTTGGGGCCTCAGTGCTGTTCTTGAGGCTGCTGTACTGCTTTTAACAGTATGTATGTACTGATTTCATTGGGAATTCCCTGTGAAAACCTGGAGGGTCCCCATATACACAGTATATATAATACATATATAACATGTGGTATGTATTATGCTTAGAGGGTGGAAAAGACACTGGAAGATTCACTTTTTTAAATGAGTAAACTGGGGGGGGTTGCACTCAGTGCAATTAGAATATTGGTAGAGGGCTGAGAACTGTAAGAAAGATCATGATCACTCTCCTGCCGTTTACACTATAGAGAGAAATGGCATGACTTATTCATGTATCTAGCTAGGATATTTCTGTGTTGCCTCTTCAGAGTCCTACTTTGAGGCAGTTTACAATTAAAATCACCACAATATAAAAGACAACCATTAAAATAAGCCATTTATAACTATCATGGATCACTAAAATGACCTTTTCTCATCTTTTAGACATAGACGAGTGTTCTAATAAAATCGATGATTGTTCCAGTTTGGCTTCATGTACCAACACCATAGGCAGTTATGAATGTCAATGTTATCCAGGCATGAAAGATATGAATCTAACAAATCCTGGAAGAATGTGTCAAGGTAAATAAACGTCATGTCCACAGTGATATGGGAATTGAATTTTTATAGCTGTATTGCAAATGAAATAACTAAGCTCTTGTATATCCTACTTTTATTGCAGCTTGATGTCTGGCTTAGTCAGTACTTCTGCTCATAGGTTGTACATATGCATGTATCATCAGTGGGGCCATCAGGGTCAAACTTTGGGAAAGAAGTCCAGCTCAGCTGGGGCTCTCCAAAAGAAAGTGGTAGCTTTTCATATGAGGTATGCATTACCATATAAAGGGGGAGGGGCATAAGAACATTAAGTCTAGAAGTCTGTAACTGCCCCACTATATCTCACTAATACAAGATGTCCTTCTAGAAGACTTAAGAGGCAGATCTTAAAGGCCAGGTTGGATAGTACAGGAGGAGGCAGTCCTTTAGGTACCCTGGCCCCAAACTGTTTATGGTCCTTAAAGGTAAGAACCAGAACTCTGAATTGTGCCTGAAAACAGATGATTAACCAGTGAAGTACTTTCAGCACAGAGGATGATACAATCTGAAAAGTACGCAGACGGAGAGTGATTTCAGCAAAGCGTACTTTATTCGATCAGGAACAAGACGACTTTGGCCGGCTCGCAGGCCAGCTTATATTCCCCAAGAAACCGCCACCCAAAACACACACCCACTTCCCAATAGGTTATTTACAGTGGCCGAGAGTCCCATTGGCTCTCGGCCAGGAACCTAGCCTCCTGATTGGAGCGGGCTAGGATCCGCTTAGTCCATTGTCACTTGGAGCGAAGCTTGCCATTTGTCTCTGGATTTGTCTGGACTTGTCTGGACTGGATACATTACACAATCCTTGTAATCAATACCTGACAATAGCCTAGCCACCACATTTTGGACCAACTGAAGTTTATGGACTGTTTTCAAAGGCAGTCTCATTGCAAAGCACATTACAGTAATCTGACTTGGATGTGATCAGAACATCAGTCCCCGTGGCCATATCATGTTTTTTTGAGGAAAGGCTGAGAACAGGGGCTATGCTCTTGACCCATTTCAGTCTAGTTTGAGGCCTCGATTTGGTACCAAGACAGCTTTAGTTGCACTGGTAGATGATGTTCACTTGCAGTTGGAGAGGGGACAGTCTTTGCTGTTGATACTGTTAGATCTTTCAGCAGCCTTTGACAGAGTTCTTGACACTCCATTCTTATCCACTGGCTGGAATATGGGGCTGGTGTTAAGGGAGTAGCACTTTGGTAGTTTCAGTCTTTTTTTGTCTGACCAGAGATAAAGAGTTCCCACTGCAGGAGCAGAGTCATCTATCTGGATAGGAATGCCACAGCATTGTAGTTACTCACCCATGAGACCACTGAATGAGATCATCCAAAGCTTTGGGTTGGCATAGTGGCAAGAGTCCTTTCTGTCAGCTGCATCTGTTTCACCAACCCTCTCCCTTCTTAGACTCAGCCTATCTGGCTATGCTGACCAGGACTTCAGGAATCTCATTACTGGATTACTGTAACATGCTCTGCATTGGGCTGCCCTTAAAGGCAAACAGAAACTGCAGCTGGTCTGATAAGCAACAGTTTGCAAATGTTGTCCATTTTGAAACAACTGCAGTGGCTGCCAGTTTGTTTCCAAGTTTATTTCAAGGTGCTGGTTATGATCTTTGAAGCCCTTCATGGTTTGAGGCCCACATATCTGAAGGACTGTCCCCTTCCATATGTTCCTGTGTGCCAACTGATGCCTTCAGGCTGTCGCCTCTGGCTGCACCCTTAAGAGTGGTGCCACTGCCACTGATCAGAGTCCTTATCCATCATGTCTACCATCCTGTGGAATGGTCTCCTTGAAGAGGTGAGGTGTTCTCCCTTGGTTGAAATCTTTAGGAGGTCCTGCCAAACTTTTAATGGGCTATGAATAACAGGCATCTCTTATTGGGGAAGGAGGCATTTGGCGGTTTATTTTGGTTTCAACCTGTAATGTTTTAGTTATTACTGTAAGATGCCTTGAGCCAAGAGGAAAGATGGGTAAAATATTTAAACAAAGATATGTCATGGAGAAGAACTGAGCCTCCAGCTGCAGGCAAGGATCTAGCAGCACTCTCAGGCTATGAACCTGCTCCTTCAGGGGGAGTGCATCTCCCTTCGGGATAAGCTGATTCCCCAGTTGGTTTCTTTGTTGACCAACAGCACTTCAGTTTTGTCTGGACGGAGTTTCAGTTTAACAACCCTCATCCATCCTTCTCCAGGACTTCCACAGGTCCACCTGACTCAGCTGTTAAAGAAAAATAAAGCTGGGTGTCCAGATCCCTGGACAACCTCTTCTGGAGGTTTCATATAGATTAAAATAGCATGGGAGACAAGATGAAACCCTTCATAACCCCACAGCATGATTGCCATGGAACTGAGTAGTGTTCCCCCCCTCCCACAGCACCTTCTGAAATCTACTAGTCAAGTACCATGGTGCCCCTTTACTTGTAATTCAGCCAGTCTATCTACAAGGATGGTATTGAAAGTATTGATGGTATTGATGGTATTGAAAGCTGCTGAGAGGGAAACAGGGACATACTCATCTCATCATTCTCTCAGTGAAGGTCATTAGTCATGGCAACCAAGGCCATTTCTATCCTAAACCCAGCCCTGAAATCCAGGTTAAAATAGATAATCTATCCCCTCCAAGGTCATTTGAAGTTATGTAGCCACCATCTGCTTTCCTTATTCAGGTCCAGAAGGGGGTCTCATGATCATCTATTTTAAAGCCATCACAACTGCATCATCCTGAAGAGAGACGTTTATCACCTTCTGGATCCACTCAACCAACCCAGTTGGGCATGACACTATTAGTCATGAGTTAGTGTTGCCAGGCCTCTGACTGAACCCTTGGGAGATTTCTGGGGCAGGGTCTGGGAAGGGCTGCAGATGACCCAGCAATTAAATCACTTCCAAACTACATTCTAGGAGTCTTTCCAAGCTCTGTCATTTTTATCCCCTCACTTCACCCCTTTTTCTCACACTGTGAAGGGAATATGGGTGTGGCAGCAAGGGATCACCTGCATTTTTTGCCTCTGTCTTCACTGTGGAAAATGGGAGGTGCTTGCCCACTCCAGAACCACTGATTTCAGGAGGGGTGTTGAAAGACCTGAACTGGATTGAGGTGATGAGAGAGGAGGTCCTATGCCTGATGGATGAATTAAAAACTGACAAATCTCCAGGCCCAGATAGCATACATCCAAGAGTTCTCAAAGAACTCGAATGTGAACTTGGGCATCTCCTGACAAAAATACGCAGTCTATCACTAAAATTTGCCTCCATTCCCAAGGACTGGAAGGTAGCTAATGTAACCCCATCTTTAAAAAAGATTCCAGAGGTGATCTGGGAAATTACAGGCTGGTCAGTCTAACATCAATACCAGGTAAGTTGGTGGAATCCATCATTAAAGACAGAATTAGTAGGCACATTGATGAACAAAAGCTATTGAGGAAAAATCAGCATTGATTCTGTAAGGGAAGATCATGTCTCATTAACCTTTCAGAGTTCTTTGAGAGGGTAAACAAACATGTGGACAAGGGTGACCCAGTAGATGTTGTTTACCTAGACTTTCAGAAAGCTTTTGATAAAGTTCCTCATCAAAGGCTCCTATGTAAACTCAGCAGTCATGGGGTAAGAGGATGTCCTCTTATGGATTAAAAACTAGTTAACAGGAAACAGAGGGTGAGTATAAATGGGCAGTTTTCACAGTGGAAGGTGGTAAGCAGTGGGGTACCACAGAGCTCAGTTCTAGGTCCAGTGCTTTTTAACTTGTTCATTAAAGGAGTTGGGAGTACGTTTGTGGAAAATACTAAGTTGTTCAGGGCAGGGAGAATCAGGAAAGACTAAGTTGTTCAGGGCAGGGAGAATCAGGGAGGACTGTGAGGCGAGTGGGTGTCAACATGGCAAATGAGGTTCAATGTGGGAAACTGCAAAGTAATGCACAATGGAGCCAAAAATCCTAACTTTAAATATATGTTGATGGGGTCTGAACAGGTAGTAACTGACCAGGAGAGAGATCTTGGAGTTGTGGTAGATAACTCACTGAAAATGTTGACTCAGTGTATGACTGCAATAAAAAACAGGCAGATGCTTTGCTGGGGATTGTTAGGAAAGGGACTGAAAACAAATCAGTCAGTATCCATAGTGCCTCTGTATAAATCGATTTGGAATATTGTGTACAGTTCTGGTCACCATGCCTCAAAAAAGTTATTATAGCATTGGGAAAAGTGCAGAAAAGGAAACTAAAATGATTAATAGAACACCTTCCCTATGCAGAAAGGTTAAAAAGGTTAGGGCTCTTTAGTTTGGAGAAATGGCGCTTGAGTCATGCTAGAGGTTTACAAAATTATGCATGGGATAGAGAAGGTAGAGAAAGAAATACTTTTCTCCCTTTCTCACAATACAAGAACTTATGGGCATTCAATTAAATTAATGAGCAGTAAGCTTAGAACAGATAAAAGGAAGTACTTCTTCACCCAACGAGTAATTAACGCATGGAATTCACCGCCGCAATAAGTGTTGGCGGCTACAAGAATAGCCAACTTCAAGGGAGGATTGGATAAACATATGGAGCAGAGATGTATCAGTGGCTATTAGCCATAAGGTACAGATGGAACACTATGTCTGCGGCAGTGATGGTCTGTATTCTTGATGCTTGGAGGGTAACAGTGGGAGGGCTTGGGGAGTTCTGGCCCCACTGGTGGACCTCCTGGTGGCACTTGGTTTTTGGCCACTGTGTGACACAGAGTGTTAGACTGGATGGGTCACTGGCTTGATCCAACATGGTTTCTCTTATGTTCTTGAGAAGCACTTGTAAGCCTAAGTATAGGGAAAATGTAGATGTAGTTGGCCACACACTTCTAAACAGGTTGTCCATTTCATCATCAGTTGACTCCTTACCTGTAGTGTGACAGTTTGATGTTGAAGAAATGCTGAAGTCATGGATAGAAGTGTTGAAGTCGTAGAAAAATATCCTAATTTTTGACAGGAGGAGAGGATGGAAATTTGGGGGAACATGGAAATACGTGTAATTCTAAGCATAGTTATACTCCTCTAAGCCTATTAACGTCAATGAATTTAGAATAATATAACTCTGTTTAAGATTCCGCTGTTATTTTCTTATGGCACCTGAATTTATTTTACTGCTTTGCCAACATAAAATGCATCTGTCACAGTAAGGGGTGAGGCTGTGTGGGGTTTGTTGTGTACGGGAAGTCCCTTCCAAGGAGCAACCCAGTCTCACAACCCATTCCTTCCCTTCTGCCCCCTTCAGCCATGCAGCAAGCAAGGATCTTGGCTGGTTGCCACCACTCTGGTTCAAGGGCTTTACTGGGGAAGGCCCGAATATGGTTGCCAGCCTCCAGGTGGGGTCTGGAGATCTCCTGCTATTACAGCTGATTCCCAGGAAATAGAGATCAGTTCCCCTGGAGAAAATGGCTGCTTTGGAGGATGGACTCTATGGCACCGAAGTCCGGCCGCAGGCCTGCCCCCCCCCCGGCTCCACCCCCCAAATCTCCAGGTACTTCCCCATCCAGAGCTAGCAACCCTAGGCCCAAAGCACCATCCTTGCCCACTGGGCAGCTTCCTCTTCAGTCGGGGCATGCGCTGCCGCAAAGCCAAGTATGAGGCATGGTAAGCCTAGGCAGAATGAATGGAAAAGCCGTATTTATTTACCAAACATTGTAACAATTCTCCTTTTTCACAAGTGTTCTCTTGTTTCAATAACAGCTGTGAAAAGTGAGAAGAAGTATCGCAGAGTACACTATAAAAACTCCCACTTAACGAAGATAGCTAGAAAACAATAAAACTTCCTAACACAACTGTTTTAGTGGATTTCTTATTCTTTTCCAGTACCTAATCACCTTAGCCTCCTTGGGGGAGGAAATGGCCTGCTGAAAGAAGCTACTGGTGCCTAGCTCCTGGGAGGCTTTGTCTTAACTTTGTCCAAGGACCTCCCCTCTTCTGAGAAGATTGGCTTACCTTTTCGCTCCAATTCCACCAGGCCCAATCCTAGGCTTGGAGGGTCTCTGGGCAATGCAGGCCCAGAGGAAAAATCCCAGACCTTTGAGTACGACAGAGGCTGCTTCAAGGCCTGCAGGGCATTGCACTAATCAACCTAGGATAAGGAAGGCAGTGAAAAATTGATGGCATATCTTAATTTATACTTAATCACACTATTTTCATAAATAATTGAGTAAAATCGTGTTTTTAAAAGCTCTTCATTCATTCCAAAAAAGAAAATATTTCATAGAAGCCTTTTTTGTTCTCCAAAAATTTCCAATTTTTTCCATGGGGGCAGGCTTCCTGGGAAAATACCATGGTTGGGGGTTTTTTTCCCCCTCCATAGGCAACATGCAAAGTCTTGGACTTTGAATGCAAGTGCAAGCCTTCTAAAATACAGGTTTGCAACGGTGTGTTAATAGCAAATTTTGTAAGTGGTAGGACTTTCAGTATGATTTGGTCTGGGTCATAACAGACATACAATTGGATTTTGCATTTCCACTTTCCAGGTGTTACCGTGGACCAAAATATTGTGTAAATTTGTACTAAAGTGCCATCTCATAGAATATGCTCATATGGGGACTGGAATTGTGGTTTTTCTCATATTGACCAGGCAAGGCAATATTATTTATTATTTATTTATTTGGACTTATATCCCACCCTCCCTGCAAGCAGGCTCAGGGCGTGTTCCAACAATATAAATACAGTATATAATATAATTAAAACCAATACGAACCTCCATCTGGCTATGTTGCATGTTATATTTCAAAATAAATATAAAGTTCAGTTTAAAGAGCACAAAACTCTATTGTACCGGTTTTCAGATTAATTTAGTATTGTTTCTGTTTTTACAGATCCCACCCTGTGTTTCAACAGGTCTGATTTCTGCTCACTGCCTACAAATAAGTGCCTTGACACACAATATTACATCTGTTCAAGTATGTTTTAAATATTTATTATTAATTTCTTGACCACTGCAAGGCCAGAGTGGAAAAGCCAAACAGGGAATAGTGAAAAACAGACAAAGCCCTGTCCCTGTTTGGTGCCCCCCCCCAATGGACAGATATAGTGATCTTTGTTGCTGTTTGTTTTTTTAATATTTCACAACATTGGTTCATAATGAAATTGGGGGAATGTGAAAATTTTGCCCCTGCAAGGACACCATTCTTAGAGATGAGTTAGTAGTTTTGCAACTACAACCTAACCCCAAAATGTATAACAAGGAAATGAATGTATGTATAAGATGGAAAACTGAAAATAAACTTTGAAAAAAAAAAAAAAGGGTGGAAGGAGAAAACCTCCTACCGGTGTTTGATCCACAAATCAAATCCTGCACCAAGAAAACTCAGTCAGATCTCAACATAAATTATGAGACCCTATGCCTACATGTTTGTGCCTTTTCTGAAGAAGATTAAGAACCTGTTATTTGAGTTTTTTCACATTTGGCATTATGTGGCACAGAATATTTTGATGGCAGAGGTGTTAGGAGCTGAGGGAATGTCAGAGTTTATCACGATGTATTCTGCAAGCTTTCTGTCACTTTACGATAAAGCAATTTTATATACAATAAATGTGGACTAGAAGAGAAAGGAACAGGGAGGAAGCTTTATACCAAGCTAGAGATGACTCAGGAGTTTGTTCCTTGTGTTAGTGTTTGAAACATCTAGAGGTGTCTGAACAGTTGTTTAGGAGCAACAGTCCAAGATCATGACTAAAGGACAGCAGGCAGCCATGGGCAGGGCTCGAAACCATCACCCTGTGACCTCTAGGTCTTCTTGCAGAGTTTGCCAGCAGTTTTCCAGACATGCCCCAACAGCTGTAAAATATTGAATGCTCAGAATCATAGAAAGTGAACACCTCTGCCTAAGGGAGAAATGTACATGAGGAGCATATAACATGAGAAGCCAGTTTGGGGGAGGGGTCTGCAGTGGGAAGAGGGAATTGGAAGAGATTACTCCACTTCCACTAGTGGAAAATTTAGTCTGGATCCAATTCATAAGGGCATTTGGAATGAGTTGTATATTTTTAAGAACAAAGGTTACAGCAGGAAAATATCATGATTACAGCATATACTATTGTATATTCTATTGTTAACTAAGGCTGCAATAACACATAATTGGATATTGCACTATTGCATTCATCATTCATAACTGATTTGTCTTAGTCCATATCAGGAAAATACAGCTGCAAATAAAGTTGCCAGACCCCCAGTCCGGGTGCGGGTTCCCTGGATTTTTCAGGCTTTTGCCCGCCATCAGCCAGTTGGCTGGCAGCGGGAGCCCTGCCCCCAAACAGGAACATCGCATAGCGACATCACTGACATGATGGCCACAGGCCAAAAAATCCATAGCGTTTTGCCCAAAATGCAGAGCGTCACTGCACAATGTCCCCGACATAATAACACCAATTCTGTGTGACGTTGTTACGTCGGGGATGTCGCACAATACCCCCGCCCACCCCCGGAATGCCCCTCAAATTCTCCCATCAGCAAGCCAAGGAGACCTGGCTTCCCTAGCTGCAAATAACTGCAATAGTGCAACAGGAGCAAAATATCCAACAATGTATGGATGTAGCATGTTTATGCAAGGCTGTGAAAAGCCACTTAGGCCTCTAGGCCAAGATTCCCTTTTGTTCTCCTACCTTACATTACCCAGACCCAACCCATCATATGAAAACAAACCATTTGACTTGCCTGGCACTATGTGGCCTCAGAGTGATCAGGGCCCCTAGAATTCCCCCCTCCCCACAGCCCTGAGCTTATGGTCATTTAATTGTTGTTAATTAATAGTGAAATAGCAAACTAGCAGTGAAATAAGACTGAAGTGAGATACATGTTGAATTTCTTTTCAGGCAAACAAGCATTTGCTTGCCGCATTTTATTAAAAAACTGGAATTTCATATTTCCTGATCTTTATAACTCTGAAAGTGAGGCCTATAGGAATCTGTCTGGTAGGATCAAAAAAACGGTAAGTTGTGTTATGAAGTAACTTTGCAAAAAATATCTAAATTGCTACCTATTGCTATTATTAACTGTGTTGTTAATAAAATGTAGTAATCATTTTACTAAGCTATATACCCAGCACAATGTGCTGTATCCTAGGTACCACTAACAAAAGAGGAAGGATGGGTCCTCTCAACTTGCATGGCTTTCTGTCTGTGCACCATACCCTGGTAATGCCTTGTCATGAGTCATGAGAGGCTTTGTCGATCTGCTTTACATGTAGAACATCTGCAGGTTGCTACTCAGTGCTCAAATGTATTTAAAAACAATACCAAATAACTATCAAAGCATATAAAATAAGTGTAACAATCAAGTACACATGCTAGCCCACATGCCTGGGAGAGTCCAATAAAAAGATAACTTGAAAACATAGAAATAGACAGTATTTATAACCTTTGGGTTCAAAAAAATACCAATAAAATCAAATTCCTAAACTAGAAACAATTATTAGGAAACCTAGATGTAGAATTTTCACAGTTTTGAAACATGTGAACTTTCACCTCAAAGCATCTAGCTTTTAAGGGTACTCTCTGAAAAGTACTGGGTTCAATACATCAGGACGCGGACCACGACATTGGAGAAGATGCGTTTATTTGTACTTAACACATGGAACAGAGAACTAACGGCTGGGTGGCCATCTTTATACAATTGTGGAGGGACACCCCTAGGTTCTATTGGTGGGTTTGAACTTCCCGCCAATGTCCCTATTGGCTCCTTACTTGTAGTTCAGGAGCCTAGTCCCTATTGTCTTCTGAATTGAAGCTCTAGCTTCCTCTGGCTGGCACCTGGCAGTGATCAGAGGACATAACACTCTCACTCATCAACTAAACCGGGAATGAACCGAACTACATTCTGTCCAGAAAAAAATCCTTACACTGCCCATATCTGATGTCTTAATGCATTCATGTTGGCTCAGCCTTTGAAGGCTGCTTTTCATTTTTTAAACTGGGCAAAAGAGATGTAGATCAGTGTTGCATCTGTTTTGGTCCAAATATTGTGAAATCAAGGGGTGGTATTCAAGTGTGCTTCATTCCATCTATCATTTTTCCCTACTGTAACCCTTCTAGGGTTGCCAGGTCCCCCAGGGGGGCAGGGAAACCACCACTCGACACTCCACCCCCAAAGTGCCAGGATCGCAGAGACATGCCCAGCGTGATGACATTCCCGGAGGTGACGTCATCACGTCGGGCACGTTGTGGGGGCCAACGCTCTATCATTTGAAGGAAAACTTTATGGTTTCCCCTTGAATGATAGTGGTCTCACCCCCAACGTGCCCGACACGATGACGTCACTTCCGGGCATGCCAAAGAACTCCCGGAGAGGGCTGGGACTCCCCCCGCTGCAGCCAAGGTAGAACTTGGCAACCCTTCCACTGCAGCCACTTGAGCAGCTGAAGTGTTAAGCTGCTTTTCAGTTTCAACTTTAAAATCTACACTTCAGTGTATTGTGGAAACTTCTATGAGCACCCCTTTGTGAGAGTTCATCCTTCCACCCTCTCTGCCACCATGTTCTTCCCCTAGTTCTTCTTGGGCCTCAGAACTGGAGGTCAGTA
Organism: Gekko japonicus; assembly: GCF_001447785.1. NCBI lineage: Eukaryota > Metazoa > Chordata > Lepidosauria > Squamata > Gekkonidae > Gekko > Gekko japonicus. Next base: position 25,984 of record NW_015159813.1, read on the forward strand.
GGGTGCTGGCTGTGTACCACAGATCCTTCCTTTCCTCCCCTGGAGCAACACTCTTCCACTTCACCATCCAGCATTGCACTACCTCCTCTTCAACCGGCCTGTGGAGCCTTTGTTTTATTTCTCCTTTCTGGCTATTCTTTGTCCTGGAGAAAGCATGGAATCTCCTTCCTCCCCAGCTTGCAATGGAGGATGGCTGGTGGCACCCTCTTCAGGGGCCCATAGAATTGGACCTCTCGGTCCAAATAACTTGAAATATGGGGATTCTTTAAAGAACCGGCACCAGCAGCTCTGCCCCTACAGCTCTTTGGCAAGATTCCCCATAGGGAACAATGGAGCCAAATAATATTGGGATGGGGGGGGGGGGAGAGATCCGAATACCAAACCAGTATTTGGAACCCGGAAAACCAGGAATACCGATATTTTTCAGCTCCCTGATAGCATTTTTTTAAATTTACATTTTATTATTGAGTATATCAGTCCAACACAAACATAATTCACTATTCATCTTATTGATAAGTTCATTTTCCAGTTCTAACAATCGTGAAACAATCAAAAGAAAAAAAATCCATCTGAGGTTACTATTGCAACAACCAATTTTTTTTCTCTCTTTTAATCCCTCTTCTTTTCTTATGCCCCTATCTTACCCAATTGTAAATCCCATCCAACTTCCCCATAACTTATAAATCCTCATAAGCTCCCTGATAGCATGATGTAAAAAATACTTTTTTAAAAAACAAATTTTTATTAGGATAATACACATTTCACATATATCAGCTTCAGTCTATATCCTTTTCTTCTTACTTTCCCCCCTTTCATAGGCTTCCCACAGCAGTCCCACCACCAGCTCATATCTTAAATTTTTACATGTTTCTGAACCATTGTCACATAGCTATAGGTAACTTAAATTCAATTACTGTCTTTATATGTCCATTTCTGTTCCCTTTTAAATTATTTTAGTAACTTTCAAAGCAAATCAAATTGTCTTTCACATCCCAGTATTTCTCTAAATAGTCTTTAAAGTCCTTCCAATCTGCAAAAAATTATTCAGCCTCCAAGTTTTTAAGTTCTCTTGTCATTTTATCCATTTCTGCCATAAAAAGCAATTTTTAATCCATTCTCCAACTTCTGGAATTCTGTCTTGTTTCCAATTTTGAGCATATACTATTCTTGCTGCTGTTATCATATACCACATTAGTGTCCTTTTTAACACATTAACTTCTTCCATTTTTAATCCCAGCAGTAATATTTCTGGTTCTTTTTTAAATTTACATTTCGTTATTTTCTCCATTTCTGCATGTATATTAGTCCAAAATTCTCTTGCTTTCTCACACGTTCACCACATGTGATAAAATGAACCTTCTACTTTTTTACACTTCCAACATTTGTTTGAAATGTTACAGTTTATATTTGCAATCTTTTTGGCAATTTTTTTTTTGAGTTGCACATCCCTAGATTAATAGGTTAATCTCATGTTCTTTGTTCAGGTATTTTTCACTTTCTTTCTGAAAAGAGTTCTTTAAAAAATGAATAGTTCTAAGTCTGTGGCTTGGATCCTAAGAGTCCATTCTGCTACCGATGCTGTCTTCCTTTGACACAAGGAGCCTTGTTTTAGCAGAATAGGCTCCTGTGGAAAAGGGTCCTGGAGTTGGTAGAACACTCCACTGTTAGTGGAATGGAATCTGAGAAACCAACCCTGTGTTTATGCGTGTCATTTATTTTCCATGGCTTATCTGTTTACTGACAGTTTGGAACAAATTTAAATACTTCCAGGTTGTTAAAGGAATGACAAGTAAGCTTGGAGATGACAACTTTGATATCATAATGGTTGGATATCAAAATGGAAGTTTGATTGCATATTTTGTACTTCTAACACATAAGCAACAGTTCACTGAAGCAAGAAATCTTACAGCAGATTTAACTGAAGTGATACAAACAATGCTTGATAACCAAACTGAAGTAACAGTCCAAGGTGAGTGACAATTGATATCTTTTTAATAACATGTAACAATAAAAATGTCTTGTTAGTTGACCCATCAAGAAATTGTCTAGAACAGTACAGTCAAAGGCTGTGGCTCATAACAGGTAAAAGATACATATCCTAATAGGTAATTAACAAGGAAGAAAGGCTAGGATATGGTGGTGTTCAATGTTCCCTCTAAGCTATGGAGTTCTGTGAGCAAAAATTCTACTCTGTGAGCTACTGGCATTAAAGTTGTGAGCAAGCAATTTGGCTACTGCATAAATTAGTTTGCTCTGGAGCCATCCTTCCTGAGCTAAGACAAAAATGTGTGCGCCAGAGGCTAAAAAACTGTGAGCTAGCTCACACTAACTCAGCTTAGAGGGAACACTGGTGGTGTTCCCACTACACCAAACTGGCTCTCTTTGAGGGTTTGAGACACTTTGAGGGTTATGATACTGAACAGAAAATCCAAGGCACAATAACTTTCAGTGGAAATGGATTTTATTCCTGTATGTAGTTGCATCAGAGCATTCTATCTCTCCTTATCATAATTGAATAGTGGGGACCCACGTTCTAAAATGCGCCCCGTTAGTGTATGGGCGGAAAAATTGCCACTCAGAAGACGCTGCCTCCGATGACTGGCTCCCTCAGCGAACCTGGCCTGCCATTGGCTGGGTGGCTGGGAGGGGAGGGAGCCAGTCATCGCAGCCAGCGTCGTCTTCACTCACGGGCCACATTCAGTCCAGCCAACGGAGCCGGTAGGGTCCACCAGCTTCCCCCCCTCAGCGGCCTCCGCGAGAAAACACATTGGGGCCAGTCCTGATAGGGTTGCCAACTCCAGATGGGAAATTCCTGGAGATTTGAGGGATGGAGCCTGAAGAGGGTGAGGTTTGAGGAGGGGTGGGACCTCAGACAGGTACACTGCCATAGACTCCACCCTCCAAACCAGTCAGTCCCACATAGGGAACCATTGTTGCCAATCTCCAGGTGAGGGCTGGAGAGCACTCAGTATTACAACTGTTCTGCAGAAGGGAGGGCAGAAGTCAGCTGAAGTCAAAGGGGCAGATAATGGTAGGTTGGTGGCTAGCTGGGAAGGAGATGGGGTTGCCAACTACATGCTGACAAATTCTTAGGGATTTGAGGGGTGGAGCCTGGAGAGGGTGGGGTTTGCAGAGGGGTGGGACCTCAGACAGGTAGAATGCCATAGACTCCACCCTCCAAACCAGCCATTTTGTCCTGGGTAACAATTGCTGCCAATCTCCAGGTGAGGGCTACAGATCACTCACAATTACAACTGCTCTTCAGGTAGCAGAGATCAGTTCCTCTGGAGAAAACAGTGGACTCTGTCATTATACCCTGCTGAGGTCACCACAGCAAATTGACACTGTTTGCCCAAAGCCAGAGCACTGCCCCAGAGCCTCTTTCTAGATCCCGTTGTATTGCTTTCACAACGGGCTTTACTGCTAGTTTCCTATAAGCAGCAAGTCCAGCCACAGGGAGGATGTCCTTTGCTCTAAAAAATGAGGCAAGAAATAAAACCCAATTCTTTGTTCTGCTTCAAATACCTGGGCATTATCTTTCTTTATTATTCAAAATCCCAAGGTATGAAGGAAGTGTTTGCCACTTCAGATAGTATGTTCCCAGGAAGCCGAAGTATAGGTCCACATCTTCACAAAGCTCATGTGCATTGATACCTAAGACAGACCTAGATGTTGGCAGGTGTTTATATAGTCAACAGTTTGATGAGGATTAGAGTTTCTCACTAGTGTTTCATTAAAAAAAAAGTTTATGCTGTTGGCAAACCAGTTGTGTCGTCTTTCTAGAACATACTAACTTAGAAATACCTCTCCAGAAGATATGGCAATTTTTTTTTGCTTTTTTCCAGTTTATGACTCATTATAGTAGTATATTCCAGTTGTAGGCACATTACTCTTGTCTCTAATATACAATGTCTATCCGTGGAGATGAAAAACTAAAGTAACTCTGAGGTTTCCTGAATAAACCTTTAGCACCAATAGTTTAGGAATAAGGAATGAACTTCTGTATTTCTGTGAATCTTACTGGTCATGAATATAATCAGTAATGATTTCATGGCACTATGATTCTTCACAGTGTACTTGCAAAGGAAAACAATAAAAGTTTTCATCTGCCATGTTAATTTTCTATACTCATACAAAGACTTCTGTCATATTATTTGATGGGTGGAAACTGCTGAGTTTTACTGTGAAAAGGTTACAGTGATTCTGAATTAATGTAGAATCTGGAGAAACTATGTGGAGGCTGAGATGAGGACTTTAGTCATTTTGCCCCCCCCCCCGAGAAAGAGGAACAGTGGGGATGCAAACATCGTCTTCTTTTAAGATTTTGTTTTAAACAATTTTTACTTCTTTGTGTACTGCCTTGGGTTTCAACAACAAAGGGCAGGTGTGACTTCTCTAAATAAGAATACTTCCAGATTGGATCTAAAATGTGGTGAATAACAATTATTTTTCTTCAATCCCAAACTGGGCCTGGAATGGCCACTAGGCCTCACTGTGGATATGCTTAGGTCCCTGGTGATTCTTAGACTTCAGTCAGTCCACGGGCTCTGCCATTACCATTGGCGTATAAAATGCTGGCCATGTATTTGGCACTGGGAAATGAAGCAAAGCCTACATTCTTGCTTTAGAAATATTATATTAGGGAAGAAAATGAGTAGGTTAGGCCTTGAGTAGGTATTATTATGGAATGCAGAAATATTTGTTAGGGCTTGTTAGGGATATTTTCTTTGTCCAAAAAAATATTGTCATGATGAAGCATCTGTTCCTACATTTTTTAAAAAAGTTGGTAAATGTATGAGAGTTGCCCTTTCACAGACCAATTCTGTGCATGTTTACATAGAAGAAAGTCTGTCTAAATTGTGTGGGCATGTTGCATGCAAAAAGTCATGCCTGGCAACTGGCAGGAATCTGGGGGTGGGGGTGCGGAGACATGGGGGAGGAACAGAGTGATGGCGATTTTTTTTAAAATTCCACTGCTGGCCATTGGAGTGCAGGCAGGCAACAGCCACTGGGAAGATTTACAATCCCCAGTGGGAAGATGAAAACTCTAGGGTAATCTTAAATAGGTCTGCTTGGCAATGAGTCCAATTTTATTCAATGAGGCTTATTCCCAGGAAAAAATATTCTGAGAATTGCAGCCCAAGATTATCTTGGTACAAATCCCACTAAGTTGAACAGATTTATAAAGCAATCCTAAGCAGGTCTACTCAGGTCTATTCAATGGGGCTTACTCCCAGGAAAGTATTCTTAGGATTGTGTTACTCCTGCTGTGACATTGCACCTGCATATTTATGGGCGCATTCTTCTCTGTTGTGCTGGGCTTCAAAATTCTAAAACCCATGTCCTGACTGTAGTTTGCCATTTGCCTGCTTTAACATTTTCTTAGAATATATTCAAGGATGCTGGAAAAAAACCTCAACCTTTATTATTTTTTTAAAGCATACTATTTTATTTAATGTCCACTGCTTCCTAAAAGCTGCTGTATTTGTTGATATTTAAGATTAGGCTAAAATTTCCTCAATGTACTTTCAATTTCAGCAATTTCAGTTTCAGCAGTATCCACCCAGAAACCTATAAAAGAAGATTTAACCTGGAAAACGGCCATAATTGTCCTTGGAGTGCTCTTTGGCATCTTGTTAATATTTACCTTGGTAATAATTTTGGTGTTTCATTACATGAAAAGTAGATCTGGCAGATATAATATTGAACCTCAAGGGCTGATGGGAAACTTTGCATTCAAATACTTGTAAGAGTTCCCCTGGCTTTCTAATTGAGCACTTGACATGCTACAGCTACAGGGACAGATGATGGACACCAGTAGATAATTTATATATGTTTGAAACAGAAAAGTGATGCAACTCAGTAAAAATCCGTTAAATGTTGAAGAGAACAGTGTAAAACCTGATATGATGGACCCTAGTTTGCAATCGAACAATTTAACCGAGTCAAACTTTGCTTACTTTTGCACACACTTGAATATTTGAATAATAGTCATGGCCCACACAATCTGCAACGTATTTTGAAGTCTGAGTGTTTAGATTGTGTGCAGAATGTCCTGTTTTGTCCAAGCATGTTCATTAAAACGTTGTGTATTTTAACTAGCCTTTAAGAATCAGAAACATTTTGGGTGGGGTGTGTGAGAAGGAGAAAGTTATTTAAGATGCATATTCTTTTACTCGGATGTTCTGTGCTCTGAATCACCCCTATTAAAATACTTAGAAATTTATGTCTCCAGTATAGGTTTCAGCAATAGGCTGTGCACTTGTTTTTTGCATGTGAATATCTGTCCCCCTTTCAGGTGGTAAATAGCATGGATCACTTTTTGAAAGGAAAAGAAAAGAGGTGGTAGAAGTTTGATCTTCCACCCTTCAGGACCACTCTCAGCACAGGATGGTCCTACAAGTGTTTGTGCTCGAACCCAACCCAGCAAAGGGGAATAGTGTGAATGCAGTCTGCTGGTGTGCTGGTTATGGCCTTTCCCCCTGCCATGCAAAGCCTTTCCTATGCAGAATATCCAGCTTTGCTTTTTCAATGTCTTTTGGAACCATATACTTCAGCTGTAATTCAAATACCAGTGATGTATCTGAACTGACTGTGTCTGATATTTATTGTAAACCCTCTTTAAACACAATCCATGATGTATTTTCCAAGCTTGTAAAAATAATTTATTTTTTACTATGTTCTATGTGTCAAAGGTTTTTTATCGTGTGGATTTATAATTTCATTTTTGCTAGGTTGTTATGTTTTATTTTAAAAGATGAGTGGCAGAGTCAGGATTGTCCTGGTTCAGGTTCAGTGGATGCAAATTTAGGGTACCCACAGATCAACTATTACTGGTGGGTTTGCACAGTTTATGTAGGCACAAGGCAATTTACAAACATTTGATTATAAGAGTAATAAACCCAAATAAAAACTATCCTCATCAGCAAATACAAACTGGTGACTGCAAAAATCTTTACACCTCACTAAAAACTCTGGCAGATAATACTATCTTAGAAGTTAAAAACAAAAAACAAACCTGGTGCTCTCCTCATTTCTTTTTGGAATAAATTCCATAGGTTAGAAGCCGTCACTGAAAAGATACAGGTTAGAGGAAGGCAAACTGTCTTTCTAGTATATTTTCATCCACCCTTCCTCCAAAATGCTTAGGGTGCTTTACATGATTCCCCCCCCCTTTTACCTTCACAACAACCCGGTGAGGCAAGTTTGGCCAAAAAAAGGTGACCTTTCCAAGGTCACCAGCAAGTGTCACAGCAGAACAGGCATTTGAACTTGGGACTCCCAGACCTTAATCCAGCCTCTGCACCAAACTGAAATGCTTCAGACACAGCAGAATTAATTGATCAGACATAGTAGGTTAAGTCTGATATTGTATGCCCAGTCACTTCCCTATGATATGTAGGGAGCAGGGTTGGGAAGTAGTCTGTGACTCACCTCATTGTCCACAGCAACATTCTTCACATAGGGCCTTTGTGCATTGAGATCCATTTTGTGCAATTAATTTCCCAAATAGATTTCAGAAACTGAGTATGCAGTCTGGGTCTATGAATGGAATTTCATGTGTGTAAACCATATTTGACCATACTTATGGAATCTGCACCCTCTTACAATGATTTTCTTCTGGCTCCGCCCTGGAGCTCACATGTCAGATGCAGGGATAGAAAGCAGCCAATCCTAGTGTTATTTAGCTATTGTAGCTGTGCCCCAAGTACAAAATTACAGGAAATTAAGAACTGTGATGATGGCTGTGCTATTTGGAGAGGCTGGGACACACAGGTTGAAGAGGGCTAGTGTCCTGAATTTCATGAGTTCTCATGGGTAAACACTATGAGTACTTCCACACAGGGGTCGTTTGGTAGAAAAAGAGCTGGGGGAACTCATTAGCATAACTCATTAGCATATGCCACACCCCCTGACATCAGGGGCCCTGCGGTGGACCTGCAAGGCCGGTGGGAGTGCGAGGAAGCCCCGCCAAGGCCCTCCCTGGCCCCAGGCAGGCAGGGGTGGGGAGAGGCAGGGAGGAAGCAACTTACCCTCCCTCTTCTCCTGCCTCCTCCTGGCTGAATGAGGGCTGGAAGCGGGGCAGCTGGAAGCAGGGGGCGGGGCTTCATTGTATGCCTCCCCACACCTCACCCGGGGGAACTGCTATCCCCCGCGATCCCCCCCGAATCGACCTCTGCTTCCACATGAGCCCTTGTCTTCAATTGCTGTTATTTGTTCATCCAGTTTTAATTCAGGTACATTCTTAATGATTCTGGGGCCTGGGCAAAAGTCCAGGATGGGTCCCCAAAATCACAGCCAGTGCCCCTGCTGTGCCCTCTATCTGGGAGCCATCCCCCTGCTGGGGCCAGCCCAGCCTCAAACAAGAGGTGGCCTCTGCAGCTGCCATGAGCAGGGTGGCTGCAAGCAGCCATCGCTGCAATAAGCAGATGGCCCAAGCCCTGGACACAGTGAGTGTGAGCTTCTACTGCTTCTGCAAACATGACGACCCACAAAGTGGGTCAGGTGTAGCAGCAACACAAATGTGCTGGCCCAGTAGGCAAAGGAGCCACCCTAGTGAATGTATGAGTAGGTGGGCCGAAGAACCACCCTTAACAATGTGTGGGAAGAAGGAGTATCTGGCCCTTCTCCCATGACAAATCAGCCTCAACTCCTCAGAAGCCTGCTTGGCTTCCTTTCTTCCCCATGTCAGGAGGACACAGCTATGGGTGGGCCAGAGCCAGTGTTCCCTCTAAGCTCCACAGTGTTGTGAGCAGAAATTCTATCTCGTGTGCTGTTCTGGTTGTAGTGAAGCGCAGTGAAGTCCAAGCACGATAAAAGGCACTCTATTAGCTGGACTTGCCTTTCTGCAAGACTGAAGCAAAGCAGTAACCTGTCACAGCAGGATAAAACAAACTTTCCCTTTCCCTTCCTTAATTTCTCTCCCTCTTTTCCACTCTTATTCACTCATTTCTGTCTCCTTCTAATTTTTCCATGACCCCCCTTTTTTTCAAGTCTTGGTCTCGACTCCTCATCTCTAAACCTGCTTGGCAACTTAGAATGCACTTCATAGTGGTGTAGTAGCAAACTTTTGTTAATATTGTGAACAGAAGGAGGGGAGTCAGTATTTCCCCACGATCCAACAAACCTGTACAAGGAGGCTTTTCCCCTCCCCCACCCTTTACATGCATGACAATAGAATGTTAATCTGCCTTAGTGCTAATAAATGTGGAACAGAAATTAGAACGCTCAGTTCATGCACTGGGTTCTTATTATTATTGTGTTGGCTGAAGATCTAATAGCCTTTTGTAAAGGCTACTTTCCTATATGACAAATGATGTAATCTTTTAATTTCATTACATTAATAACAAATGTTGTGCCCAGCCTTTTTCAGCAGTGGGGACCCAAAGCCACACTCTTGACTTCCATTTCATCCTCACAACAACTTTGTGAGCTAGGTTCAGCTGACAGTGTCACCCAGCAACTCTCCATGGTGGACTGGGGAGCTGAGTATTAAGAGTCCCATGACAGGTTGCGTAAAACCTCTCTTGTTACATGTTACCTATCATGGAGATAACCTAGTTCAGGGTATTCCAATTCTCTTTATTTTTGGCACTGCAACTTCCATCTCCATTCCGAGGCTGGTAGCCAGTTTTAAAACATATAGCATTATTTTCTGATGAGTTATGCCCACCACAAAGAGAGATCCTTAGCTTCCATTGCAAATAGCACAGGGGAATGTCTCACCTGTGCCAGGATTTTTCCATGCCTTTAAATTTTGACCCTTGAACTCTCACAATCATCCTGAAGCTGATGGCCAATTTTGAGTCTCCTGGCTTTATTCTCTGATGAGTTATGCCTGCCATAAATGGACAGATGGACAAACAGGCCAATTATTTTATTACTACAGATTCATGGTAACAGCACGCAAAGTGATTTGTTATCATATTTGGTTTAGAACAAGGTCATATGGGGGGACAGGTGGAATCTTTGTCCAGGGCCCATTATGCTCTTCACAGCCCTGCCACTTGCTAAGAGAGCCAGTGTGGTGTACTGATTAAGAGCAGCAAACTCCAATCTGGAGAACTGGGTTTGATTCCCCACTCCTCCATGTGAAGCCTGCTGGGTGACCTTGGGCCAGTCACAGTTCTCTCAGAACTCTCTCAGCCCCACCTACCTCACAACCAAGGTGTCTGTTGTGAGGAGCAGAAAAGAATGTGATTGTAAGCTGCTTTGATACACTTTAAGGTAGAGAAAAATGGGGTATAAAAACCTCAGCTGCTACTACTACTTCTTCCTCTTCCACCTGCAGCACCACCACCACCACTGGTTTTAATGCTCAATTCAGAGAAAAAATCTTTGGCAACCTGTTGCATTACAATGTTTCTTTGTGGTTCCCCAACCTTTTCTGAGCCGTGAAAAGCAGTATTTAACCACTACAATCACCACTATCCACCTCCCAAAGGGAACAAAGCCAAAATTAATATTAGCTGGGATCCCACCTAAATTTCCACGGGTGTAAGAAGGGGAGACAATTTTCACAGATCTTTCCTCCCACTGGAAAATAAATTATTTCCTGAAACTATTCCTGGAGTCTCCTGTCCCCCATATTTTGGGCTGCTGTGACTGAGGATCAGCAAAAATTGCCCCCCACCGTGCCCATGGAAATCTAGGCAGGACCCATCATACTGATTTATTAGTGCCCCCCATGTAACAAGAAGTAATTAATGAGGTTGAAGACAAAGGAACAAATGGACAATTACAGGAAGGGGAACCTTTGCTAAATAGGACTTACTTCCGAGTATTCATAGAATCTTGCCCATAGAGACAGATTCTTTTCTGTATTAGGAGTCATGTAGAATCACCATTTCAGTTCCACTTTCAACTGAATCTCTTAAAATATTATTCAACAGTACAAAAAGACTGTAGTGTGGAATCACTTTATTTCTGTTTAACCAATGAGTAAAGTGCCAACTTAGCAGTTTGAAAGCAAGAAATCGCAAGTAGATAAATAGGTACCACTTCAATGGGAAGGTAACAGCGTTCCGTGCGCCTTGGTATTTAGTCATGCTGGCTACATGACCACGGAAACGACTTTGGACAGCGCTGGCTCTTCGGCTTTGAAATGGAGATGAGCACCGCAACCCTAGAGTCAGACTCGACTGGCTTTCGAGCAAGGGAACCTTTACCTTAAAGTGTCACTTACAGGGCTAAGGTATATGGACTATGGTTGATAGCCAAGGGCTGCTTCCTAAACTGTGGATATTGTCCTGTCTGCAGAGATCAGTCATTGAAAATACAAAATGTATTTTGTCCTCTGTATTTGTGTAGTGACTTTATTTGCAGCAGCTAATACTGTCTGCTGTGGCACAGAGACTCAGATGTACTATGAAGCTCACAGACTATGGCTTTCTAGCTTACAGGCTGTATTCATGAATGTTGTTTACAATGAAAACCAATACTAGATTTGGTCATCCTTCTCCAGAAAGACTGCTCTTACAAAAATGGTTTGGAAAGCAGTACTGTGAAGCAAGGGTCACTAGGTGGCACTATCTGCAACCATTTTAAACAGAACACCACAAACTGCCTCTGGTGGGCTAGCACCCTAGGCTTTGTTTGCCAAAAAAATAACCTTAGCAGGGTCTCTCCACTTTTTTGGACCAACACAAAGCTTATATATAAACCTGGATTGTCATTTGAAAAATGGGTGAATGTAGCCCCATGTAAATAAGGCTGCTGCTGTTGCTGCTTTAAAAAGTCTAACAATGCAATTTTCCATTTAATATTCACACAAGCCTAGGAAATAAATTGTTGTTGGTGTAAGGATAAATCGGGAAAGGAAGAACCATATATGCTGCTCTGAGTTCCACTGAAGAAGGATGGGATAAAAATGTGGTAGATTGACATTTTTTATTAAACCATTAGAGTTGTGATGACATTTTTAATTAAACCATTGGATTGTTATCTGCATAACATTAACTCCTTTTTAAACCTATGTTTTAAGCAAATGAGAGTAGTGAGAACAACATTTTGGGTATCTTGGTCATTTATTTTCTGTCCTGAATTATTGTGAGAGGTGCTGGACCCTATCAAAGCCCTCCCCATTGTGCACAGCAGCTAAGGTGTAGCCCAGGTGAGTGGTGCGCAGAACCAGGGGAGCACCTGGAAGAACAACCGATAAGCAGCTCTGGCTTAACTGAACTCCTTCCATCAATGAGGCTTCAAGATACTTGCCAATTTTTCCTGTCCCTCTCATATTTTCAAAAATTCCATGTATTTATTTAAAAACTTTTTAAAAAGTAACCCAAGACAGAAGTTTTTGTTTGTTTATTTTTAAAGAAACAACCATAGTGCTGGTGGGTGAGTCCACCTTGGCTCTGAGCTTGGCCAGTGCTTGATTTCATACCTGCCCCCTGACTTGGGACCTTATCAGTTACACTAACCAGGAAAAGCAGTCTTAAAGTATAAGAAACTCCAGACTTGGTGACTTCCATTGCTTTTTATATGCAAGTATACCCCTTAATGTTTTGAAACAAGGAACAGTCATTTGGTCCTATGAAGCTGTGAGATTCCAGATTAATGGTAAGGAAATAACATGTTCTTGTATAGTTGGCATTTGTTGTAGTGGAGTTTAGAAATGTCCTGCAGGTTCCTCATAGAACTAGCTGCAGCATTTTTGTAAAGGAAGCCAAAGCATTTATTTTCCATAGTATACAGCTTGGGCAAGAGATACTAACTGCAACTTCGCCAGCAGCCATCTTCCCAAACCTCCACCTGGTTCTTCTTCCCAGAGTCCATCAGGAGGCAGATGGCCCTGACTTCCAAACATTGCCTCTTTTTTAACTACAATAATCACTTAGTAAACTCTCTGTCACACGGTTCCTTGAAACAAACGATATCTGGCTGACTTGAAGTCAGTAGGCTTAGAAGAGTGTGACTTCACCTTGTTGCCCTGCAAGGCGCTTATAGTGCTCTTATGGACATGGTTCATAAGTGATAAAAACTGGACAGTGCAAGTAGTGTGTAAAAGGGACTGAACTGTGTGGTGACCCCAAAGTGATGCCAGTTATAGACACACACGCAGAAGGAAGCCTTCCTTTGAGATGATGTGCCTACGGTTCCTGAGGTTACTTGCCCTCTTACCTGCTGTAAGATGGACCAGCTCCCTAGCCACATGAAGCACCAAAAGCCAGACAGATGCCAAGCCAAGGCAGAAGAACAAAGAGAGAATTCAAACTCCATGTGGAGTTTCTTCCCGCACACATAGGCAACATTCCCCTTCCCCCACTCAGCCTCACCTAGCTGAAACTACAGCCATGAGACAATAGAGGAATATCAATGACAATGACTCTCGCTGCACGAGTCATCATTCCTCCAGGTGCCACTGCCCTGCCCAGAGTTACTAGATCTCAACATTGTCCACTCCCTTAGACCCTTCCCCCTGAACCCAGGTCCAATCAGCATGCTTTGGGGATGGACCAGCAGGAGGTGTGCCAGGGGATGTGGCCAGCCTAGCCCACCCACCTCATGCCACCTCATAAAAGGGGGCACCCAGCCATGTGCTCTCTCTCTCTCCTGACCTCTCCACCCACCCTAACTCCACAACTTTTGATTTGTGCAGCCAGAGTCTCCACGTGTCTCTGCTGGTTCAGGACATGACCTTATTACCCCATAGTCTCCCTTATTTTTCCTAAGGATTGCTTCATCCCACCGAGGACAGGTAAAGTACTACCCCTCAACGATTATCCTGCTAATGCAAATGTGCTATCCTCTTATCTCTAATTTTCCTAGATCTGTGTAATTGTGAGTGTGTTTGAATTATTGTATGTTTGTGAGATATCTTCAGTAAACAAAACCATTTTATACTGAAGCCAGCCTTTGAGTCTATTTCTGGTGCATCTGGAAGAAGCAGGACCCCTGTATACATAGGTGCTTGCTCCCTTATTTACCTACTGCCTTGTGTAATATCATAATTTCCCAAAGATCACCAATAATTCGAGGCAATCCGGCTAACAACCTAAGCATGGCACTATTAAAACTACAATTTCTGTCACAGCAAGCCAGCCAGAACATGCCCCTAATAATATCCTGTGGGTTTTGTGGGGTTGTGGAGATTCTGCAAACCAGTGTCACAGTGACAGTGACATCACTTCCTGTTCCATACCTGGAGTGATATCACAGCTCAACAATGCTGGTAGACAGAATCTATCCCCCCCTCCCAATGCTCCTAACTGCCTGGCCTGGGAACGGCTTATGAAGTGGGACATGTGCAATGCAGCAGCCATGCTGCTCCAAAACACTTTCTTGAAGCAAAGTGACTCATGAAGTTGATAGGAAAGAAAGATTATCAGTGCGATCTTCAGAATACTTTCCATGGAATAAGCACTAATGAACAGACCCACTTTACTCTGCTCTGGTTAGACCTCACCTAGGGTACTGTGTTCAGTTTTGGGCACCACGATTTAAGAAGGATATAGACAAGCTGGAACATGTCCAGAGGAGGGCAACAAAGATGGTGAGGGATCTGGAGACCAAGTCCTATGAGGAAATGTTGAAGGAGCTGGGTATGTTTAGCCTGGGGAGGAGACAACTGAGAGGTGATATGATAACCATCTTCAAATACTTATATGGAGGATGGTATGGAGTTGTTTTCTGTTGCCCCAGAAGGTGGGACCAGAACCAATGAGTCGAAATTAAATCAGAAGAGTTTTCGGCTAAACATAAGGAAGAACTTCCTGACAGTTAGAGTGGTTCCTCAGTGGAACAGGCTTCCTCAGGAGGTGGTGGGCTCTTCTACTTTGGAAGTTTTCAGACAGAAGCTAAATGGCCATCTAACAGCAATGTGGATTCTGTGAACTTAGGTAGATCATGAGAGGGAGGGCAGGAAGGGTTGCATCAGTGCTTAGTTCTTGTGGCCTTTTCTTACATGCCCATGAAAATGCTGATCACCACTTTGGGGTCAGGAAGCAATTTTTCTCCAGGTCAGGTATCCTGGAGGTTTTTTATCATCTTCTGGGCATGGAACAGCGGTCACTGCAGGTGTGGAAGGGGAAGTATTTGTGAATTTCCTGCATTGTGCAGGGGGTTGGACTAGATGAGCCTGGAGGTCCCTTCCAACTCTATGATTCTATGACCCGAGTAGAGTTTTGAGTAGCTCTGCTTGGGATTTCTTTTATTGGAGTAATCTTAAATATAGTAGTGACAACCAACAGAGCTGGAAAAACTGCTTGCTGGGAGATATAGTCTGATGAGGCAGTGGCATACCTAGCCTATTTGGTGCCCAGGGAGGTTAATATTTTTAACACCCCCCTCCTCTATCTATATCTATATATATTGCCATCAAGTCACAGAGGACTTACAGCAACCCCATGACGTTTTCAGGGCAAGAGATGTTTGGAGGAGGTTTGCCATTGCCTGACTCCATGCCTGTCCTGCTTACCTTCTGAGATCTGACAAGGTCAGGCTAGGCTGGGGCTATCCAGGTCAGGGCCCCTCCTCTATACGACAAAAGTAATAGTCATGTAATAAAACATGTAATAACAATGGCAAGAAAAGAAACACAGACAGTGAAAATGTCCTTTATTTGACTTTATATATATAAACATGACAGTCTAAAATATTCAAATTCCAACACGCTATTCCATCGCAAGAGCCGGCATGGTGTAATAGTGGGTCAAGTGTAGGACTGGGATCTGGGAAATCCAGGTTCAAATCCCCACTCGTGCCGTGGACGCTTACTTGGTGACCTTGGGCCAGTCTCATTATTCTCAGCCTAGCCCATGCTCCCTCTAACCTGTGGAGTCTAGTGTAGGACTGGGATCTGGGAAATCCAGGTTCAAATCCCCACTCGCGCCGTGGAAGCTTACTTGGTGACCTTGGGCCAGTCTCATTATTCTCAGCCTAGCCCATGCTCCCTCTAACCTGTGGAGTCTCGTGAGCAAAAAACTCTACTTTGTGAGCTACTGGTATTAAAGTTGTGAGCGAGTGATTTGGCTGCTGCATAAATTAGCTTGCTCTGGAGCCATCCTTCTGGCAGCCCCACCACTGTCAGGGAGCATGAGAGTCAAGGAGAAACAGAGCACCGTGCTGAGGATAAGGGGAGTGTGGCCCTCAGAAGGGACCTCTTCCCCATAGGGTTGCCAAATATGTTTTGGCTGGGAGCGGGGGGCTCCCGGCCGGCGTCTGGAACGTGCATGTCTTTGTTTTCCCCTCAAATGGCGTGGCCCCACCCCCAGCATGTGACATCACTTCTGGGTGACGTGCACGCGGGGGTGCAGTTCCCCCCGGCCCCGATTCTGCGGGAGCGGAAAGCGGGGCTCGAAAGCGGGGGGAAATCCACCCCCCCGGGGGCATTTGGCAGCCCTAATTGAAGGGTCATTGTATGAAAGTATCAACTTGATACTTGACCAGGAGCAGTTTGACCCACGCAGGCAACTGAGAAGCTATAAGGAATTCAGCAGTATTAAAATGGCAGTGGGGGGGGACCTGTGGAGCATCTTGGGTTATACTGCTCCTCCTGTCACTGAGAATTCTGGGACATGTAGTCTGTAAAGTTACTGGGTGGAGAGGGGGCTTTATATGGAATGGCATCTCTTTCCCGTGCCCTTTCTTTTTAACACACACACGTGCATGTGTGTGAGAGAGAGGTAAGAGAGACAGACAGACGGAACACAGAAGCAGCTGTTCTTACCATATTTCTGTGGCCGGAGCTTGCGTTTGGCACACAGGAGGAGAGAGAGGGAGGCAACCCCGTAGCCAGGATTTTTTAGTTTTGGGGGCCTTTTAAAAAGTGAGGGGGCACTGAAATTTGCACACAGCCTCCACTTCTCCAAGCTGAGTGCAGGCACATGCAGCCTTCCCTCACTTCTCTCCAAAAGTCGGGGGGCCTTGGGAAGAAGTCATCAGGGGGTCCCAGGAGGCCCCACTGTGGCAAGAATGACTCTGGCATGTTATTGAATGAAGGGTGTTCGCATGCAAACTACCCCTCAGTAAGAGGAGGGGCCTGCCCACTTACAGGGCCACATCACGGATGAGTCACTGGTCAAAGAGCTATAGAGTGAGTTATCACTGGGGTAAATACATGTTGGTGGTGAAGGGGAATTAGTGCACTTGGTCAGAGGGGTACTGGAGGGACAGCGTGTATTACAAGGGTTATTACAAGGTCAGTCACATGGGAGTTATGGACTGGAGCAGCCAGCACACCATCCAGAATCTCCACTTTGCCATGCATTGACAAGATGGAGGAAAATGGCTATAGTATCTTCCCTAAGCCAGTGGTTGCCTTACCTATACCAGCCACCAGCAGGCGCTGTACCAGAGGGCTTATGGGCTTTTCGAAGATGGGTGGGTTTACAATGTGAGAGGCTTTCTCAGGGCCCAGCAGCCTGCAGAGAAGGAAATAGGAGAAGTCATAGTGGGATGCTGGGACCCTAAAAGGTTGGACACAGGTAACCTAATGAAAAGCTTGAGTCCAGTGGCACCTTTAAGACAAACAAAGTTTACTTCTGGGTATAAGCTTTCGTGTGCACGCACCCCCCACCAGCATCTCATTTTCATGGTAAGCCATAGTAGTACAACAAAGGATTAATGACTGAGGAAACTGAGTCACTTGCTTCAGCCCTGTGTCACACATTTATGTATATATATCTGTATTTATTTCAAGGATTTCTATCCCGTCCCATTCATATCAGTGGGATGAATCTGAGAACTGCTTTTTTTAAAAAACAAGTCCCCAAAGTGACATAACGATCCCAAGTTAACATGCTGTTTAAAATACAGATCATTCAAATGAGAACTAATGGGTTGGGTCCTACGATGTATGAATCATAGCATCATATTATCAGCGCACACAGTTCTTTCCGGTCCTCCCCACCCCTCTGAAATCTCTGAAAAGCTGGTGCAGGAAGTTGCGAGAACACTCGGAGAACAAGCCATGCAGCAGAGGAGGCTGCGGTGAGGAAGAGGAACAAAATGAACTTGTCTCCACCTTGCTCCTGGCTCAGCAGAGGCATCACTGGCAGAAGAAGGAAAGGGGGGGTAGTTTCACCCACTGCCTCTTCTTAAGTGCAGCTCTCTGGGCCACATGGGGGTCCCACAACCTCCAGCACCAGCTTTTCAAGACTGACTTGCAGTTACATGCTTGGGCCATAAAACCCAGACATCCATATACATTATATGACTATTTAGGGGTGCACATAATGCACTTCAGAGGCACTGTCTTTACCGCACACATTCCAGGTCCACACACAATTTGCCCGCTTGCTCAATCTCCCATTCCAACACATTCACACTTAGCAGCTCCTTGCCTAGAAGGAACTGAACAGAGTCTCCGGGGAGGGTTATGGAGCCTTCCTAATGGAAAAGAAACTGCTCACCTGTACAGATGTTGTTGATAATCAGGCAAGGGTCTACCAGGAACTCCCTTCTCTTGGATGTTTTGCAGACTCCAGTGCCCAGGCCTTTTGGGGCCAACCCAACTGTGAGAGTCTTTGATTTGTCGTGAATGCAAGGACCAGTCATGATTTGGATGTGTCATCAGAGCCTGTTAGGAAGACAGCTGGGGAGCACAGAGAGGACTGAAATTGGAATCTTCTCCAACTCCCCCCTAAAACATCAACTTCCAGCCCCTTCTCTTTCAGTTCACTCACAAGCCCAGCCAGCTTCTGAGAAGTATGTGACTGACCTTGTGGATTCTGAGTTCAGGAGCTGATAAGCAGCCACTCAGAACTGTGGTATCCAAGCTCTTTAAAAGCTTGTTGTTTGGGTGTAGTCATGGCACTGCTGCATTCTTCCTGCTTTATGGATGGCGGAAGCCCAAGCCTTTTACCTAACCAATAGCAGCAGCAGGTAGAACCTTCTCCATTGTGGCATTTAGAAACGTAGCACAGTGGCTGGCATGCTGGCGCAGGAAATCTCGGCTCAAATTTCCCCGCATGTTCCCCCAAGGGCACTACGGTCAGGGAGCCAAAACCTCCTGGATATCCCAGGCCCCAGGACCATCAAACTTGCTGTGACCAGGGCCAGGGCAATTCAAGTGTATGCCCCAACCACTGATGCAGAAGAGGCTGAAGTGGACCGGTTCTATGAAGACCTACAACACCTCCTAGAACTAACACCAAAAAATGATGTCCTCATCATCATAGGGGACTGGAATGCTAAAGTAGGAAGTCAAAAGGTAACTGGAATAACAGACAAGTTTGGCCTTGGAAAGCAAAATGAAGCAGGGCAAAGGTTAACAGAGTTTTGTCAAGAGAACACACTGGTCATAGCGAACACCCTTTTCCAACAACCTAAGAGGCGACTCTACACATGGACATCACCAGATGGGCAACACCGAAATCAGATTGACTATATAATTTGCAGTCAAAGATGGAGAAGCTCTATCCAGTCAGTAAAAACAAGACCTGGAGCTGACTGTGGTTCAGATCATGAGCTACTCATTGCAAAATTCAGACTTAAACTGAAGAAAATTGGGAAAACCACGAGGCCATTCAGGTTTGACCTAGATCGCATCCCTGATGAATATACAGTAGAGGTGAAGAATAGATTCAAGGGTCTGGATTTGATAGATAGAGTGCCTGAAGAACTATGGACAGAGGTTCGTGACATCGTACAGGAGGCAGCAATCACCACCATCCCAAAGAAAAAGAAATGTAAGAAAGCAAAGTGGCTTTCTGATGAGGCTTTACAAATAGCAGAGGAAA
Organism: Gekko japonicus; assembly: GCF_001447785.1. NCBI lineage: Eukaryota > Metazoa > Chordata > Lepidosauria > Squamata > Gekkonidae > Gekko > Gekko japonicus. The sequence goes on from NW_015159813.1 coordinate 45,666, forward strand.
GAAGGAAAGCGAAAGGCAAAGGCGAAAAGGAAAGATTTACCCAACTGAACGCAGATTTCCAGAGAACAGCAAGGAGAGATAAGGAGGCCTTCCTGAATGAACAGTGCAAAGTAATAGAAGAAAACAATAGAATGGGAAGGACTAGAGATCTCTTCAAGAAAATTGGAGAAATCAAGGGAGCGTTCCATGCAAAGCTGGCCATGATAAAGGACAAAAACGGTAGGGACCTAACAGAAGCAGAAGAGATTAGGAAAAGATGGCAAGAATACACAGAAGAACTATACAAGAAAGACCTCGATGTCCTTGACAACCACGACGGTATAATCACTGACCTCGAGCCAGACATCCTGGAATGTGAAGTTAAATGGGCCTTAGAAAGCATTACTAACAACAAAGCTAGTGGAGGTGATGGTATTCCAGCTGAGCTATTCAAAGTCTTAGAAGATGATGCTGTTAAAGTTCTGCACTCCATTTGCCAGCAAATTTGGAAAACGCAACAGTGGCCACAGGATTGGAAAAGATCAGTATACATTCCAATCCCAAAGAAGGGCAATGCCAAGGAATGTTCAAACTATCGCACAATTGCACTCATATCACACGCTAGCAAGGTCATGCTCAAGATCCTACAAGCTAGGCTTCAACAGTACGTGGATAGAGAACTACCAGAAGTACAAGCTGGGTTTCGAAGAGGTAGAGGAACTAGAGATCAAATTGCCAACATTCGCTGGATTATGGAGAAAGCAAGAGAGTACCAGAAAAATATCTACTTCTGCTTCATTGACTATGCTAAAGCTTTTGACTGTGTGGATCACAACAAACTATGGCAGGGCCTTAAAGAGATGGGAGTACCAGACCACCTCACATGTCTCTTGAGAAACCTGTATAAGGGCCAAGAAGCGACAGTTAGAACCGGATATGGAACAACTGATTGGTTCAGCATAGGAAAAGGAGTACGACAAGGATGTATATTGTCGCCTTGCTTATTTAATATATATGCAGAGTACATCATGCGAAATGCTGGCCTGGATGAATCACAAGCGGGAATTAAGATTGCTGGGGAAAAGATCAACAACCTCAGATATGCAGACGATACCACTCTGATGGCAGAAAGTGAAGAGGACCTCAAGAGCCTCTTGCTCAGGGTAAAAGAGGAGAGCGCAAAAGTGGGCTTGAAGCTCAACATCAAAAAAACTAAGATCATGGCATCCGGCCCCATCACTCCTTGGCAAATAGAAGGGGAAGCTGTGGAAGTAGTGACAGACTTCACGTTCCTGGGATCCCAGATCACTGCAGACTGTGACTGCAGCCATGAAATTAAAAGACGCCTGCTCCTTGGGAGGAAAGCGATGGCGAACCTAAACAGCATGATAAAAAGTAGAGACATCACCCTGCCAACAAAAGTCCGCATGGTCAAAGCAATGGTATTCCCAGTAGTCATGTATGGCTGCGAGACATTGTTCTCTATCGTGGGGGGAAAAGTTGCTTTCTTCCCACCATAGAGAACAATTATAAGGGATAGGGGCAAGTAAGTCAATGGTTATTTGTTTGGTAATGTATTCACAATGTATTTACAATGTATTTGTTAGTAGTATATGTGTCTAATCTTCTATTTCTTTTATTTTTACAGCAATTGGTTTCTGGTCTTTATTCCATATATGTATGATTGTATGTATTTTTGCATATCAGCCAACATGTTCTGTCTGTATTAGACCTCTGAGGAAGGCCTGTAAAGGCCGAAACGCATTAGGTCTACCTTATTAGCCCTTGTATGTTTTTATATTTGTATATGAGGTAGGAATGGCCCCTTGTTTGTTATTTTAATTTATGTTGAATAAATACATGTATATTTTTGTATGTTTCATAATTAGATTTTTTGAGTTGGCCCTCTTCTATTCTTGACTAACCTTTTTAGGTTCTGAAGTTTCTTAACAAACATGATACTCCCTTCATTGACAGCTGGATGGATGGGTAGATGGATCAATAGACGCTACAGTGACTAGAGAAGCAGTTGTTAGTTGTAATTCCTGACCACTACTGCATGGCAGTTAAGGTAAAGAATTCCCTTCTGGAGAAGGCAGGTATCCAGTCATCAACTGCATCTTTGCACACACGAAGACACCCTCTGCCTCCTCTATCACCTCCTGTCAGTTATAGATAAGAACAAGTGGGGACCTGCAAGTAACTTGCGGAGCAGCCATCTCATTCTCCCCACCTTTGATTCCTCCCCTCTCCCCTCACTTATCTCAGTGTCCCTCTTTCTTCATCCCACACCCCCTCTTTTACTGTCTGTCTCTCTCACACACACATATCTACTATCAATCCTTAAGAACATAAGAAGAGTCCTGCTGGATCAGACCAATGGTCCATCTAGTCCAGCATCTTGTCTCAAACAGTGGCCAACCAGTTCCTCTGGACAGCCAACAACAGGCCATAGAGGCCTTCCCCTGATGTTGCCTCTTGGCTCAGGGATTCTTTCTGCCTCCCTCACTCCCATCATTCTCCCCTCTCCATTAGCATATGTGGCTTGCCTGGCAGCTTTGCTGCCTTGCTGATGGTGGCTCTGCCGCACAGCTTCACAGCCTTGGTGGCAGTGGCTGCAGCTCATCCTGCCCTTCACCTGGCCTCTTTAGTGTTTTAATGGCTTGCCCTTCCACTCGTCCAGCTCCTAGAAGCTTCACTGCTTCAGTGGCTGGGCCAGCTTCTTCATTGCATTGGCAGTGGCAACTCCTCCCCACCTACTTTGCCTCAGTGGCATGGTTGGTGTAATACTGGAGCTTTGTCTGAGTGTGTGCAGACACTGTTCTTAGTTTGGGGAGGAATTAACCTACCCCATTGTATTCTATTTATTTATTCAGATTTTTCTGCAAATATGGGGAGTCCCCCAAATTTGCAGAACTATCTGGTTTTGGTTGCTGTGGCCCTAATTGGCAATTCAGGCTACCCTTGACTATTAGCATATAAGATTTCCTTCCACTCTGAACTGTCCTGCTGTGGTTCCGACAAGCCAACTTCCTCGCCAGGTGGACAATGCTTGGTAGAAGGATGGGTGGATGATTGAAAGTTCTGGGTCAGGATTGCAGCTTAGTGGTAGTGCATATGCTTTATATACAGGTCCAATTTTCAGCAAAGGAACTTTGATAGCAGGACTGGGTGAACTCTTAGCTTGAGATCTTGGAGAGCTGTCTGAAGTACTGGCAAGGCTTTACAAAACTGAAGGAAGAATAGAGACTTTCCAGGAGAAATGGGGGGAAGGGATGCTTTCTGGGCAGGACCTTAGGGTATGAAGCAACCTGCACAGATTCAGCAAAAAACCCCTATCCAGATGTATTTTCCTGGAAACTTTAACACAGAGGTGTTAACAGAGAAATGATGGCTTGAAACCAACACAGAAAAGACAGGCATACTACAGTCTGTGTGAGGTCAGGGAAAAAACAACGTCTTTAAGAAGCCAAGGAGGAACATTAACTCTGTGTAGAAGTGATCTTCAAGGAGGTCATGTGAAAGGAGACATATAAATAAGAATTTGAAGGTTCTGCCCCATCGGTTATGCCCATGAAACATTAGGACTTGGCCCTCCAACTTAATAGAAACACTCCTGGTGGGCCACTGCCTGGGAGGGCCATGGAGCCAGGAGAAGGCTGAGCCAAATGGTCCCTGTGGTGTGATCTGGGCAGGCCACAGCAGCAATGGCAATGGGCATAGCTGGCCCTTCATTGTTTCAGCCCGTGTCCAGGCCAAGGGGACCTTGCAGCTCTTTCTGCACTGCAGGGGCCATTGGGCTCAGCTTGCTCAAGGGCTGTTTTAATGTCCCAGTCCACTGTTGATATTTAATTCTGAGCAGCCTACTTGTAAGCAGAATCTCTAGGGAATTCAGTCGTGAGAGAGAAGAACTAAGAGGATGCCGGCAGTTTCTGACATCATACAGAACAACCACTTGAAGATAAATTTAATGTTTGGGTTGATGTACATCATCTCATTTGGGACAAGCCTTGTGCACAATCAGGAGTCTAGGTCAGCTCCTTCCTCCCAGTTTTGTACTATACTAGGCAAATTGGACACTCTGCCTTACGCACCCACTAAAGGTCAATGAGGTCAATAGCAAAACAAACAAATGAGCAAGCATACCCATACAGAGTTCAGGGAGACAGCCACTGTTGCTGCAAAGCAAAGCAAAACAAACCAGGCATCTTGTGTGGCACCTTAACAAACAACACATTTTTTTCTAACATGAGATTTCATATATTGGAGCTTAGCTACTTCATCAAATACATGAGATGGAGCCTCATTTAGCGGGTATTACTGTACAGTGTGTATGGGGGGGAGCTGCAAACGGTAGAATTAACATACATGCAACTGGTAATGGTAAACCAGCTTTCGCCCGGGTCACAGGACTGAGACGGCGTTGGTCGCCCTGACTGACAACCTCCGAAGGCATCTGGATCGAGGTGGTGTGGCAGCACTGTTGCTGTTAGATCTGTCGGTCGCATTTGATATGGTCAACCACCAGTTGCTGGCCCACCCGCTTGCCGACGTGGGGATTCAGGGGCTTGCCCTACAATGGTTTGCCTCTTTTCTTCAAGGCCGGGGACAAAGGGTGGCGATAGGGGATCAGTGGCCCCAGAGGCGCCCTCTTGATTGTGGGGGGCCACAGGAGGCGGTGCTGTCCCCAATGTTTTTTAACATCTACATGCGCCCCCTTGCCCAGATTGCCCGGAGTTATAGGCTCGGGTGTCATCAATATGCGGATGACACCCAGCTCTATCTGATGCTGGGCGGCCGGTCAAACTCCAACCCAGATGACCTTCATTAGGCGTTGCAAGCTGTGGCTGGTTGGCTCAGACTGAGTCATCTGAAACTAAACCCGGTGAAGATGGAGGTCCTGGGCTTGGGTCGGTTCGGGGTTGGGGCTCCCTCTCCCGACCTTCAATGGGGCGCCTCTGGTGCCAGCCTCGGGGTTAGGAGTTTGGGTGTGCTCCTGGACTCCTCTTTAACGATGGTAGCAGCCACTGCCAAGTCAACCTTCTACCATCTTCGGCTGGCACGGCAGTTGGTTCCCTTCCTTGACCGTGAAGACCTGGCCACAGTGATCCATGCAATGGTCACCTCGAGTTTGGACTACTGCAACGCTCTCTACATGGGGCTGCCTTTGTCGCAAATCCAGAAGCTGCAGCTAGTGCAGAATGCAGCAGCCAGGCTGTTGATGGGTCTCTCTAGGCAGGACCATATCTGGCCTGTGCTGAAAGCGCTGCACTGGCTGTCAATAGCGTACCGGATTCACTTCAAAGTGCTGGTTCTTACCTTTAAAGCGGAGGAGACCCGGGCCCTGCGGGACCTTGTGCAGTTCCGCAGGGCCTGCAAGACAGAGCTCTTCCGCCAGGCTTTTGAGTAGGAGCCACCGCTGCCACTGTACCACCATCGCACCGCCACCATAAATGGTGCGGGTACCACCAAGGTGCAAGACGGCCCTGGGACGCAGATTGGACGGCAGTGTTGTTATGGAATTTACGCCGATGTTCTGGGCTTATTTTACCAGAACCCATCTTGGAATTGAGGATTGAAGTGACATCTAGAGGACTGTAGAGACATCTAGAGCACCTGCACTTTATGTATTATTGGATTGTTTTATTCTGTTTTTAGTGTTTTAATCATGGCTTCGTGCCCTAATTGTTTAATCTTTGCTTTGTGCCCTAATTGTTAGCCGCCCTGAGCCTGTTTTAGGGAGGGTGGGATATAAATTGAACAATAAATAAAATTAAAATAAATAAACATATCGATTGCCTTATGAAAGTAAACTAATCTTAATTGGTGACTGGATCATTTACCAACACTAAAAGACAGAACCTAATTTCGGTGCCGGTGCCAATCCTTGGCGGGACATAGGCCCCGGTCACACTGGGGGGAAAGGTGCGGCTGAAGTGCGGCTTTTTTGAGCCGCATCAAAAGTGAAGCACGATGGCGGGATCAGATAGATCCCCCGCCGTGCAGTTGCTCCCCGGCATGATCAGTTGCCGGGGGGAAGCCACTGCAGGGAGAGTGAGGTAGCCAAACTGCACATGTGTGCGCATGCGCGGTTTGGCCGGGAGCCTCGATTGCTCCTGCAGACGGGAGCGCCGGTGATCTCACGGCCGCACTTGCTGCAGTAGGTAGTACTCTTTTGGTGCTACCTTTTTGCGGTGGGTTTTCGGCTGGAAGGAACGGATCAGGGACAGGTGTGCTCCGCTTCCCAGATGTTGCAGTATGATCGGGCCCCCTCGATGCACCCTGGATCCATCCCTACCACACGGGGCCATAAGGTACTAACACAAATAATGTGCATATACCCATTGCAGGCCCCTCGCTGGATAAGCACAACCCGAAATAGTTATTTAGGACTGGAAGAAGCCGTGTAGGGGGCCACAGGATATGTCTCTCAGGCAGCCTCTGTGACTGCACTTCTGGCGCTGGAAAGGGCCATTGCACGCTCCGTCCTTTCTTCCAACCGCAGACGCCAGCCAGCCCTCCTTCGCTCCGCATTGCTTCGCCCTTTGCCTACCTTCACCTTTTCTATCATCGCGCTCTTTTGGCGGGGGGCGAAGAGCCGCTCCGGCCAACGCTACCGAGGGCTGAAGGAAAACAAGAGCACGTTTACCTGGAAGGCGCAGGCCCCGCCCCTACTGCTTCTCAGCCAATCGAAGGCGAGGGAGAGCCGTGGGAGAGCCAGTGGGACGCCGAGATAGAGGAGCCGGTGTAAACACCCCAAACGGTCCCGCCTCCGGTTGGGGGGGGGGACCTGCTTCTGGCGCGCCTCCTTGAGCCGGCTGTTAGCAGGGCTGTTGCAGCTCCGGGACGTCCGCGCCCCCCTCCTTGTGCTTGGCTTTCCCCCTGCCCTGAGTGCAGCCTCCCGGGGCACATGGCCTGTCTGATGGCAGCTTTCTCCGTGGGCGCCGCTTTGGTAAGTGGACGTTCCTTTTCCTTAGTCAGCAGCAGCCAGCAGTCCGGAGGCCCGCGCCGAAACTGCGCTCACTGTGATAGGATCCTGCTTTTTGGGACAGCTTTCCAGAGGGTGTGTGAGAAAGAAAAGGGTTTTTAAACGGGAAGGCGGTGGGATTTGGGGATGCGGGGAGAGCAGGAGGGCGCTTCTTTTTGGGAATGACCCCTCCCCTCCCCCCGGGGCTGTTTTTAACCCTTTGAGCTGCGTCTAATTCCTGAAGAATGAGCTTCTCCGTTGGGGTCTTTGAAACTGGCCGCTAGTCTGCCTTTTATTAACAAAACCAAAACGGGGGCAGTGAGACCCCCTCCCCCCATGCAGATGCGACCCTATCCTCCCGCTGTTGGCTGGATCGCCGCCCCGCCAGCCCCAAGGAAAGCGCTTCAAAGCGAGAGAGATAATACCGAGGAGGAGGTCAAAGCGGCGAGTTAATTCGCTGCCGCGGGAGAGGAGGGGCCGCGTGTGTCTCCGAAAGTGACCCTAGAGTCGCGCAGAGCCGGACCGGCCGTTGCCTCTTTATTCCCAGCGTCGCTGTGATGGATCAGCCTCCTCTTTAATGTGCGTGCCGCTGTGCGCGCGTTTGTGTCTTCATTGAATGAGAAGGGAAAAGAGAGACCTCTGGTTTTATTTTGCATTAACTAAGAAATCTTCTACTTATCAGCGCTGAAATTGCTTTGGTAAGGAAATATCTCTTTCCCGTTGTTCCCTGTCTTGCATCGTGAAGGGCTGTGATTTTAATGATAATTTACATGTGTTTAAAGCCTAGTGTTTGTTATATATATATAATATATATATTTTATTTTTCATAGCCCCATTAACAGATTTTCTCTTCTGGGTTTTGGACTGCTCCAGAGCTGTAGCTTATTGTGGCATGTATTGATATTTTGCCAGTATAGGATGGGTTAGAATGCAGGGGTTGCTTTGTTTTTGTTTTTTATTTTATTTTTTGTCATTTACATCATCCTGGATTTGAAGTCAGCTGCACATAGCAGGCTTTGACCGAAAGTTACCTCTGCCTTGAGCTCATGAGAAAGATGGGGGGAGAGGGAATTAGATGGTTTTCTGAGCATGCTCAGTCTCTCACAACTGCATCCTATGGTTTGAAAAGAGATTTACTAAGGCACAGATAACGTTTCCTGCTCATTATATAATGGATTAGGTATAAACCTGATAGAAGCATTGTTGTTTTTTAAAGTAAGTTTCTGGGTTCAAGAGCACAGGTATTTCACAATAGATGTCACACTGATCAGTTTTACTGTTTTGAAAGGCAATATGTTTATTGTTCAGCCTGCTGCTGTTTATCACAAAGCAATTCAAATCATGAAAACTGGATTGGGATGAAAACCCCATTGGAAACTGAACATAGCTGTCCAATGTAGGGGATAGGTTATATGAACTGGAATTTAGAATGTGCCTACTGCAGCATCAGTTCCGATGCTTTACTTTAAAAGGGATTGTAAGTGTTCATTATTATAAAATATTAAGTGTGCCAATTCGGTCAGAGAGATCTGCACTGACCAAGAAAGAATCATTTGATTTTCCTGTGCTTCTCCTGGCATCCCAAAATAAAAAAACCTCTTGACTTGATGACTTTTTTCATTATCTTGGGATAAGATCAACCATTCTTCTGAACAGCAAATCTGATTTGGTCGCTATCCTGCAGCCAAACAGAATCAAGGAGTCCTTATTTGCAGCGTAATGGCTGGGGAGGGGGTCTGTCCCCAGGAAAAAAGTCTGCAGACAAGCTGAATGCCTAAGTCATTACAGAACCCCCCTTTTCATCATGTGGCATAATGAAATGATTGTCCAGGTTTGTTTAACATCTTGGCCAGCTTGCATCTCTCTCCCCACCCCCAGCTATCCAGTGTCTAATAAAATCTAACCAAGGGACAAAAGGGAGTTGAGAAGATGTCTGTACCTGAGTTAAGATCATGTTACATTTTTAGAAGTAATCATGAGTTACCCTGTACATTAAGAATGCATATGCTCAGTACTTTAAAAACAAATGTTTTGATGGTACCCAAACCTTTGAACAATCCCACAAAACAGCCCACTGGAAAAATAAAAGGTAATTGTTCATGAATTTCACATCTGCCTTGGAAAATTGGTCCTTCAAGTCTTCTAGAAAAAAAAACTTACCAGAAATAAGCTATAACATTCATTCCTAGGCCCTTTTTGTGGGTTTCTTTCTTTCTTTTTTGGTTTGAGAATTAAATCCACATTACTGTGCTCAGATTACATTATTATTGTTGAAATGTTGAAGCAGCTGGTATGTCTGGTCGGATAATCGACCAGCCTGGACATGCACAAAATACCATCTTTGGCAACATAAGCTGATCTCCAGTTCTTAAGTTTTGGATATTAGGAAGGATCCAACTAACTTTTCCATTGATGAAAAGGGGAGGCGAGGGTCCCCTTTGACCACTAAACATGCTATGCTGAAAATAACGGATCCTGCATGGATGAAAGCAGGGGTCGATTCGGGGGGGGATCATGGGGGATCGCAGTTCTCCCGGGTGAGGTGCGGGGGCGGGGCACACAATGAAGCCCCGCCCCCTGCTTCCGGTCGGGGTAAAATGGCGATTTGACACACCCTGTAAGTGCTCAGGGTGGACGGGTGTTCCTTACAGCAGTTTGTACTGTATTTTGGTCCAACGCGGCTTCCCCCAGGCAGGGGGAATGACTGGCAGGCATCAAGACCCAAGAGAGAGTTGAGATTGGTGTGATCAAGTCTCGGAGGAGGCTTGTATTACACTTTGATCCCCTCTCCTGAAGCGGGCGAGCACATTCAGGGGGTGTGGCCTTATCACACACTTCCAGTGATGTCAGGGGGTGTGGCACATGCTAATGAGTTATGCTAATGAGTTCCCCTAGCTCTTTTTCTACGAAACGACCCCTGGATGAAAGGCATGTACAGTGGGGGCTGGAGGAAGGAGGGGAATTAAGTAACAAATGAAAAGGCTGGCTTGATTCAACCCATTTAGTTTATTACTTTTAAAATAGTCAGTCATATTCTTAAATGTGAACACAGATGAGGCTACCATATCAAATCACACCACTGATCAATACAGCATTGTATATTCTGACTGGCAGTGGTGCTCCAAGATCTCAAGGTGAGGTCTTCCCCAGCACTGTTCCCAGTGACCTGTTTAACTATAAGAACAAACTTTGAGACCAGTGGCACCTTTAAGACCAACAAAGTTTTATTCAAGGTATAAACTTTCATGTGCATGCAAGCACAGTTCTTCAGGCATCTCCAAATAACTTTGTTCTGCTGCTTCAGACCAACATGGCTGCCCACCTGAATCTGTTTAACTAGAGATGCAAAGGATTTTAACCTGAGATCTTCTGCATGTGTTCAGCTACTAGACTATGACCCACATTGTAACACAGTATAATGTTTCATTTAAATTAAGCCTGCATTAAAGGTTCAGTGCCTGGAGGAGGAACCCTAAAATGACACTTCTTCCTTGTGGTAAAACTACAGCAACAATAATAAAAAGAAACTGACTTTTTCTCGTCTTTGGCTGTGGTCACACGTATTAAATAATCTGCTTTCAATCCGCTTTCAGTGTACTTTCCAACTGGATTTTGCCAGTTCACACAGTAAAATCCAGTTGGAAAGTGCACTGAAAGTGGATTATTTAGTGTGTGTGACCGCAGTCTTACTGTTGCCAGAATGTACAATCAGCAGCAGCCATTGCCTACTCTGCACAATGGGTAAGGTTTTCCCTGTTTGCACATTCCTTTTGAGAGAAACACTTCACAAATATGGGAAAGTTGTAGGGTGAAAGTGAAGTATTAAAAATTGACAATTTTAAATCATAAAGGGTGGAGGTGAATTGTAGAAACGTCTTAAAGAGAATGGGAGATAGCAGATGCATGATTACATTTAGTTTAAAAGTGCATATAATCATAAGAATGATGGGAGTGAAAAGCAAATCAAGGCCATATATACAATTACAACCTTTTATTCCAGATAAATGAATTTAGACTAGCTACACAATACTAAATAGTATCCAATTTTTAAAAATAAAAATCCCTGGAGTCATACAAACAAGGACAAATTCTTTGCAGTTGACAAGGTACATCTTGATTAGCGTTACCAGGTCCCCTGTGGCCACTGGCAGGGGATGGGGGGGGGGTAGGGTTGCCAGCTCTAGGCTGGAAAACTAGAGATTTGGGACTGGAGCCTGGGGAGGACAGGAACCTCAGTGGGGTACAGTGCCAGAGAGTCTACCCTCCAAAGCATCCATTTTTACCAGGGGAACTGATTTCTGTAGTCAGCTGTAATTCCATTAGATCCCCAGATCCCACCAGGACTGGCATCCCTAATCTAGATATACCTTCAGATGCATTGTTGAAAATGTCTACCGAAAGATTCCTTTGTCTCTGTGATTGTTGTAGATGAATATTTGAGCCGGAGGAATCCTTTCTGGAGAAACAGCCATGTTCTCTTCTAAAACCTTAGGAAGGCATCATATTCAGTGGATATTTGTGCTCTCTGTCTCTCTCACCCACTATGAGAACTAGTGCACAGGAGCAAATTCTTTGTGAATGTATTTTCCTAGGAAAAACTCACAGATACATTTGCATTTCTCCCTTGTGTTACAGAATGCCAGCAATTCTTCACCTGCTATGCCTGAGCCAAAGTCTGTATGTGTTTCGGTAGATGAGGTAGTCTCCAACGGCACAGATGCACAAGATGTCCATCTACTAAATTGCCACTTAAAGAAGCTGGACAATGCTTTGACAGAAGCCCATCGCTTCTCCTACCTGCCCAGGAGACCAGCTGTGAACATCGAGTTTAAAGAACTCTCGTACTCTGTCCAGGAAGGACCATGGTGGAGGAGGAAAGGTAAGAAAATGAAAACTTTACAGATGAATACTGAGGGAAGTGTTCCTTGTCTTCTGACATAATTCTTGAGTGAATCATACACACTATTTGGTAATGAAGACAGAGAAAATTGGAACACGTTAAGGAAAACAGAACCGAGCCATTTGTATTGTAAAATTTAAAATATGGTTTGGCTGCATCATGATAATAGTACTTGCTTTAGGGATTCACACTTTGTTCTTTGGTACAGTGTATTTTTTAAATAAATAAATAAATAGCTTGCTGATTATTACATGTAAATGAGGTTTTAAAAAAGAACTATGCAACTCTAGTTGGCTGGTGCACCAGAGTTTGGTGTAGTGGTTAGGAGTGCGTACCCTAATCTGGGAGAACCGGGTTTGATTCCCCACTCCTCCACATGCAGCTGCTGGTGTGACCTTGGGTCAGTAACAAGTTCTTTCAGAGCTGTTCTCTTGTGAGTAGTTCTCGAAAGAGCTCTTTCAGCCCCACCTACCTCACAGGGTGTCTGTTGTGGGAAGGCAAAGGGAAAGCAGATTGTAAACTGCTCCGAGACTCCTTTGGGTAGTGAAGGGCGGGGTATAAATCCAATCTCTTCTCTTCTTCACTATCTATGTGGCCTTATCCCAATAAGTTACAGTTCCTGGACCCATATTGGATGGCCAAAGAATAAGGAGATGGTCCAGCTCTGAATGGATTTGATACCCTACTGTAAACTAAATGGAGATCTTAATATATTAGTTTACTTCAGTTCTTTTTGAAAGTGTGCTCCAAATGGAAGAAACAATTAAGATAAAGGAAATTACTCAACCTGTGACCTTTAAATAACTTGGAATTGATCCTCAGATAATTTATGGACTAAATTAAAGGAGACATTCCTTCCAAGTAACTAACTGGGAAATAGCTTTCTGCCATAGGAAGGAGGACTGGCAGCCCTAAGCACTGGAGACTTATGATATTTTTGTAGTATTTGTTTTATTTACAGCTATACACACTGATATACATATCGAGCACATGTAGAGGCAAAGAGGCATTCCTACAGGCCTGCATGGCTGCCCCATCATTTCCCAGAGTGAGAGATCCTGAAGTCCGAAGTGCTTTTGCCAACTCCCAGTAGCATCTGGGTGCTTCTCTCTCTGCCACTTCCAGAATCTTTCTTGAAATGGAGATGCAAATGTGCCCCTTCTAGCCTAGAGGGGGAACCATCTCCTCCAAACAGAGTGCTTATTCTGAACTTCCTTCTAAGGTCCATTGAGGAGTTATCTACAATCCCTAAGAATCATTATTATTCTGATATCATAGGTTCCAGCTGGGCTTGCTACTTTAGACCAAGCCCATAGGGTAGACCACTTCATAGTAACCAGATGTCAAGCTCGCAGCCGTATGCAAACAGACTCAGAAAGAGGGCCACTGAAAAATCTGAAACAATCCAGCTAAACTGTGGATGTTTGACAGTAATAGCTAGTCGTATAACCTAGCTGAGAAGGCTTGTTTTGCCAAGGGGGAAATCCAGAAAAACTATGTATTTATTTACTTCATTCATATCTCATTTTTTCCACCAACTGGGACCTAAAATATCATTCTCCTCCATTTTATCCTCACAACAACCCCATGAGATGTAATGTTGTAAGTGATGAGGTTCATTTGTACCATTTCAGAAATAAGATATTTTTGTTCATTACCTATTATGTGTATACTGGGCTATGGCTTGCATTAAGAGCTTTGCTTGGACTTGGCAGAATATTGCTTGAAGCTTGACAACAGGTATACATTTATTTATTTATTTATAGCCCACATGTCTTCCCAGTGGGGACCCAAAGTAGCTTACATTGTTGTCCCCTCCTTCATTTTAGGTTAGGCCAAGAGTGTGTGACTGGCCCAAGATCACCCAGCAAGCTTCCAGGGCACTAGTGGGGATTCAAATAGGGGTCTCCCAGAACCTAATCTGACACTTTAACCACTATACCACATTTTTGTTACTTAGAACTGTAGCATTTTTCATATGATATCACTACCATCTATTTTTACTACTTCTACTAAATAATAATAAGAAGAATTTTGCTTGGACCTGGCAAAAATATTGACACTGAATAGAATATGTTGATAGCAAGAATGGTAAAACATCTGACAGCCACTGTTCTAGATTACTACTGTAGGAGAATTTATTGTTGAAATTATATTTTCTTTGTATAACTTGTGCTCTCCATGAAAGGGAAATAGGATGTATATGAGATTCCCAGCAGTAAGTGCTTCTACAGAGAAAATTACCCTAGAGTAAAAAATGGAACTCTTGAGGCCGGTGTCACATATTTTAATGAAGTAATTAAATTTCCACATGGGATTGTCTCCCGTTGTATGAACTGGCATGGCTATATTTTGATTGTATGGTTCATACATTTCAAGTCATAGTGATATGCAATACTTTTTACTTGGCCTGTCTGATGTGCATGCCAATACTGAAAATTCTGTCTTTGAATCATCAGTTCCCACTTTCTGGGCGAAGGATGCAGAAAATCACTGTGATTGACATGTGAAACTGTATCCTCTCTTTCCATACATGGTTAGTTAACTTTGTGTAAACTCAGTGCAAATTATCATAACAGTTACAGTGCTAGACCTTAGAATTTCAACAGATGAAAAGAAAAGTAGACCATGTGCACAAGACTAATGATGAAGTAAGCAAATAAACATGATTTCCATTTATGTGTGCTCTGTACATGACAAAAGTAGATGGGAATGTGCCGTCCTCATAGTCAGTCTTGGCTTTCAGTTGCAGTGAATATCCATGTTGCATGCAAGTATGCATGGATCAAGACCAATATCTCTTTTAATTCTTCGCCATTTCACATGAGCCTAGACATTCAAATGTTTTCCTCCAGTTGCACCCAAACAGATGATAACCAGGAACCAAGCTTGTCTTTCTTTTTATCTGTTAAAAAACACTTCACTATTTTGCATGCTAATTTAACAAGCCACCCTGTATGTATACAAGTATGATCTGTACTTCCATTTCATTGTCTGATAAGTGTGCTTTGCACACGAAAGCTCACACCTTGAATAAAACTTTGTTGGTCTTAAAGGTGCCACTGGACTCTAACTTTGTTCTATTGCTTCAGACCAGCACGGCTGCCCACTTTGATCTATGCAAAGTGTCTAATTATGTTTAGGTGCTTACTCAGTCACTGGGCTGTTAGTAAATATTATGACTTCTTGTAAGGCCTGACAACAGCTAGAACTGGCCCAGTCAAAGCAAGTACTCACTTTTGCATAACTGAATGCGAAGCTGATGCTAACAAATTTGGCCTATTTTAATACCAGGTGCCATCTTATCATAATATGTATGTATATAATTGGTAAGCTGGTCATCTTTATCATCTTCTTAACAGTGACAAGAATTCTATCACTTTCTCTTTGTGGACTTATGATCATGTGTAGAAATGTAATAAATTTCTCATAATATTTGACAGAAAAAGGCAAGCTTGCTAAATAGTTAGGTGCATACTGTGGTAAACTGCTGCTTGGTAAATGAGCATCTATATTCATGTTCAGTTTGGCCCATGTCTGTATAATACCTCAAGAACTTGCATATTGTTGACTTGAGATGGGGAATAAAAAGCTATGCTAAAATATACAACATATTTAGGATATGCTCAAATAGTCTAACATACCATTAGAAAACTCACCATAAGCAATTCAGTAAGGACTCAGGGCCAAACATTTTCCTAGATGTACCCTCATTTACATAGGAAGGCCTGAAATTTAATATAATAGATCAAAATTACTATTACGTGGATGCATCCATTTTAAAGGCTGTTCAAGTGATTCAACTGGAAAAGAATTTTCAACTTCTCAAGGTTTACAGTGAAATACAGAGACTGGCTTTACCATGTAATGAATCATGATCCAATCAAGATCGGTAGCCTGTGTATGACTGAAAATTTGTTTTGTACACTGAGAAGAAAATGAGTTTTGTAGATCAGATAGTGAAAATTATTATAATATACTGTTCAATTATAATATTGATTAGAATATATAAGAAATATTCCCAAATTAGTTGTATATGGTTTAGTTGGATTAGGTCTGGCCAGATTATTTGATGGTGAAAAAGGGAGGGGGTCCCCTTTGGCTATATTTGGGATTATGTGACCTGCATGAAAAAAGTCTTATGGCTATGTCACGGCTCCGGGGGGTAGTCACCTGACGCTGCCACCACTCTGGTTCCAGGCTCCCTGGAGAAGGCCCAGAGCACCCTCCCAAGACCTTCTGACCTCCCTTTTGGCCG
The DNA here is from genome assembly GCF_001447785.1 of Gekko japonicus. Lineage (NCBI taxonomy): Eukaryota > Metazoa > Chordata > Lepidosauria > Squamata > Gekkonidae > Gekko > Gekko japonicus. The sequence goes on from NW_015159813.1 coordinate 61,770, forward strand.
AATAATAGGTGCAAGGACTAGGCAGAGTGAACAATGAAAATAGTTTATTTTATAGGAGGTCAAACAACAAGGTGCAGAATAATAGTAAGTGGGCGAAAAGAAAAGAAATCAAATGCCCTAACGCGTCTAAATATATACTCTCCCTATCTCACGATCTGCAGTGGCCTTAGACTACTCACCCTTCCCTCAGGATGAGGGTTTCTGCCTTGCAGCAGCCTTCCTTCTGGCTCTGCCCTCTTGGAAGAAAGAACAGCTTTTCCTGCTGCTCCAGATCCTTTATTTCGAGCCCTCCTCTTTTCCTATTGGTCAATTTTGGCTCCAAAATCTCTCAGGGGCTTCTGGGAGTTGTAGGCCCAGCCTCACTTACTGCTAGCCAGGCTTCCTGGGCCTAGTAGGCCGTGCTTGCACAGCCCAGGTCATGACCGGCTACTAGGGCTGCCAAGTGGGGGCGGGTGGCGGGTAAACCCCCGCTTTGGAGGCCCGATTTCCACCGCCATGGAATCAGGCCCCGGGGGAACTCCGCCCCCCGAAGCGCAGCGTGGCTGCGTCACCAGAGGTGATGCAACCACATCAATCATGTTGGGGGCGTGGCCCCGATCGTCAGAGGGAAAACTCTATGGCCTCAACGTGTTGATGTCGCGCGTCACTTCCGGTGACATGCTGGTGGTGCGCGCGCGCACACATCCACTGACAGCTCCTGGAGCCCGGCGAGGCCTCCCCCGCCGCCAAGGTAAATAGACTTGGCAACCCTACAGGCTACAATGAGAACTCATAGTACAGAAGCTGTAATGAAGAGGTTAATTGATAAAGATTTAGCAAAAAGATTAGCTTGGTGCAACACTTTGTCTTTGGTTTACTTACAACCTCCAAGTATTCTCTTTCTTTATGGAATTGTTTCTCTAGCAACTGGTAATAGTGTGTATCCACATAAGTAGTAAGCTCTTTATAGCTGCTACAACTTTTTTTTCATGGAGGGAGAATGGCATTGGAAAGAATATTGAGTTTATATGTGGAAGAACTAGCTTGACTTGGAGCAACTCACCATACTTCATCCTTACATATGTATGGCAATAGTAAGATATTTTGTCTATGGAAAATAATCTCTCTCTTAGTGACCATTCTTCTCAAGAAGAGGCCTCTGGTAAATCAAAAAGAAATCCCTCCCCAAATGCTTTTTCAAAAGCTATTTGGAAATAAAAGCCAATCAGCAGGTTATATAGTATAATTATGTACATTATGTAGTATGTGAAGGATAGAACAGTGCTTGGAAAGTTATGTATCAAACAGGCACACACATTATGGAGAGCACAGGTTTGTTCTCACAGCCACATGTGAGTTGCAGGTAGTGCCTGATCTGGTATGGGACTGTGACACATGTAGAGGAAGGGCTTCATCTTTCCCTCTGTGCCATTTTCCAGACCAGCAGTGGTCCTGGGAATGTATTATTTGGCCCATTTTGTAAACCCATGTGTACATGCATGAGTTTTCCCCAACGGACTGAATAGTGCCCCCAGTTGGCCATTTCAGGTCTGGAAAACAGTGTGATGGGGAAGGCTGAAGCCCCTTCTCCATACATATCATAGTCATTCTCTTAATCAGGTTCTGTGTGCTTGGGAATCCAGGAAAGCCTGTAACTCATGTATGACTGATGTCCACAGAACACAGGGTGAGCCAGCTTGCTCACAACTTTAATGCCAGTAGCTCACAAAGTGGGGTTTTTGCTCACAAGACCCCACAGCTTAGAGGGAGCATTGGTGAGGACCCCAGACCCAACCTGTGTTCTTCATAATGTTTGTACCTAAATGATACATGTGTTTCCAAACATACCACATTTTTAGACATATACTTAAAATAAAAGGTATTCATCTAAAAAGAGTAATGTGTGGATCTAAAGTTTCCAGAACTGAATGCTCTGTGGAATGCTTTTGACAGAATCAGTACGGCAGTTGGTTCCTTACCTTGACCGCAATGACCTAGCTACAGTGATCCATCCTCGAGGCTAGACTACTGTAACACTCTCTACATGGGGCTGCCTTTGTTGCAAATCCGGAAGCTGCAGCTGGTGCAGAATGCTGCGGCCAGGCTGTTGGTGTGCGCCCCTAGATGGGAGCACACCCGACCTGTGCCGAAAGCGCTGCACTGGCTGCCTATAGCATACCGGATTTGATTCAAAGTGCTGGTTCTTACCTTTAAAGCCCTACATGGCCAGGGCCTGACATATCTGAGGGACCGCGTTTCCCCATATATTCCCCAAAGAGCACTTTGGTCGGGGTCACAACACTGTCTGGTGACCCCGGGCCCTAAGGAGGCCAGGCTTGCAGCAACAAGGGCCAGGTCATTTTCAGTGGCGGCTCCTGGAGATCAGGGCCCTGGCGGGACCTTGCGCAGTTCCACAGGGCTTGCAAGACGGAGCTCTTCCGCCAGGCTTTTGAGTAGGAGCCGCCACTGCCACTACCACCACCGCTCCATTATACAGCGACACTGCCA